>NW_020451116.1:678217-693482 GCF_003343035.1 Apteryx rowi | reverse complement strand
GCGCGCGGCCCCGCCCCGCCCGCGTTCCCGCGCCCGCTGCTATCGCGAGACTCCGCGAGGCGGCGCCACGCGACGAGCGCCCCCCCCGCCGCGAGGGGACGGGGCGTGGCGGCCGTTGGTGGTGAGGGCGGACGCGCGGCAGGTGCCTCGTGCCGCCGCGCCGCGAGGCTGCTGCTGCCGCCGTCTTGCGGCAGCGCCGCCACCTCACGGCGAGGCGTCGCGGGGAGAGGGCAGCCCCGCCCGCTGCCCTTAGTCCCCCTCAGGCATCACCGTGCTCCCAGAGCCCGTAGCCATGACGGTGCGTGACCCCCTGCAGCCATTGCTAAGGCCCCTCACCCGCCGCGCCTGTCATCTCCAGAGAGCTTCGAGGGACAGGGCGCACCCCCCCGCCAGCGGCAGGCCTGCCCGGGCACCACCCCGTGCCCCGGCACCGGTGCCGCGGGAGAGGGAAGCGTCGGTGCTGACAGGGGAGCGGTAGGAGCTGAGAAATGAGGCGACGCTGCAGGAGCCTGGCTGTGAAAGAAGATGGTAAGAGGCAGGAAATGGCTGCACTTGCAGTTCACTTCCCTTGATTCCAAACACTGCTGAAAATCGCAAGCATGTCTTCCTAGATGCCCCATGCTGTACTGGGGGGAAAATAATTTCTTAACATCTGCAGGGCTAAGAAGTACCAAAGGTGTTCCCAAGCCAAGAGTTTAAGTTTAAGGGGTATTCATTAGAAAAATTATTTTTAAGTCATTCCAAATTCAGCAGTGTTTACGTATTTCATACTGAAAATTGCACTAATGAAGCCACTCAGTTTGCTTTTTGTCAATGCGRGTATTTCTGATTGCCCATTTAAAGAGTTCAGGTGCTAAGCTGCTGAGCTACGCAGGTTTGCTCATACTCCTGAAGGATTCCAAAACAATCCTTGAGGTGACAGAGTTAAAAAATTGAGAGCTCCAAATCATCCATTTTACCTGATGATTACTTGCAAAGGCAGTACTTTGTCCAGAGAAATAGATCAAACCCCAGCCTTGTAGGCAGAATGAGCAATAAAAGTTTTTTCATTCCAGTAACAAGTTCAGTACCTGTTATCAAGATCTTTCAGCATGAATCAACCAGTAAACTGAGCAAATGGGTTATGCAGTTCACGTACACTGCATTTAGAAAGACACGTCAAAGACCTCTTTGCCATATATACATAGTCCAATAAAATGTCATTTTATGAAGATTGTTCTGAAATTCAGTTTCTAAATCATGGTCTAATATAGAAGGTTTTAAGCTCCAAACTCCCCTTTCCCTTCTTGTGAAACAGCTGCAAAATAGTAACAGTGCTATTAGAAATTATTTGGYACACTACTGCCTTCTTCATCTGTTGCATAGTTTGTAACGAGGCAAGGCCCACAGCCGTCTTCAGTAGCCCTTCCAGGTAATTTATTTTTAAAAACCTTTGGGAAGTACATTTTTCTTAGCACAAGTGAAGAGTGACATGACTGTGTTTTAAAGAGTACTCCAAATAGCCTGCTTGGAAAAACTATCTAGATCACAAAACTTAACATTACCTATGCAAAAGTCTCTAAGTTGGGAAAAATCTGCTTTGTGAGGCATTTGTTCTTACATCTCTACAGAAAATAGCTCACTACCCATTTTTAATATTTGACTTTCCTACAGCAGTTTCAACTGCTTGTGGCTTCTGTCTGTACAAAGCACTCTCAAGTGTCTGTCRCAGCTTGCTTTTTACTTGAAATTAATGGGAACATTACATGCCATACAAAACAATCAAGCTGCAGCTTTCATGAAAGGTGCCCTTTGAATATTTTTTACTTGTGTGCTTAACATTTGCATTTGACACTTTGCTTAGGCCATGGGAGGTAACTAAGAAATCTATGTTGTGTGCTTCTGCATGTCCACAGACCATGAGTTGAAAAATCACTTAGTTATATTCTAATATTATCAAGCGATATTCCACAAATCTAAATATAAAAATGTGATGCTTTTTGTACATACTTTACACACTTTATAGTTTACATCTTTTCTAATATGTGCAAAATTTCACAAAATTTCTCTGAAGATTTTGGTGGGGGGGGGGGGGAAAGACCAGTTGTCATGTTAAAGTTGTGGATTTAGCTATTAGTTCTTTTGTTTCCCAGTTTTCTTCCTACCTTCATTTACAACCTGCCAAACACAATTACCAGGGCTGAATATGTAGTCCTAAACACTTGGGTTTCATAGCAAGGTCTCCTCTGTCCAACTCAGAAAGGTGTATGATGGGCATTATATTTTCTTGTCAGACACAGGAAGAGAAATTGCATATACTTAGGCTCATAGTGTCCTAAACTGCTACCACTTTTACATTTCAAACACTGCTGGAATATGGAAAGAGTTGGTGAGATGTGGATCTAGAGACATTTTCGTACTTATCTAGATAACACTATAAAGCCCTTTCTTTTGAGATCTTGGACTGTAGATACTCAACCTCACCCAAGCAAGTGACTAATTTTGGTGACTTTAGTTTCTCTAGCACAGATAGCTTTGGGTAACTTTTTTTAATATTAATATTCTGTGAAATTGCATTATAGGCCAAGTTGTCATTAGAACCCCTTCTGTATGAGTTTGTATGAGTTCTGTAGGTACCTATGGATGGAGAAATGTTACCACAAAGCAGACCAAAGAGAGGTAAAGTACATACTGAGAGGTAGTGTGTGAAAAATCTCCCAAGAACTGATGAACTCTGGAGAACAGTAGACATGTTGAATCCACAAGTGATACACTCAGTACACCAAAAGTTTGCCAAATCTGTAGAAGGCCATCAGCACACACAAGCATCAACAGGTTGTATAACTCAGACCACATCCAAGAAAGTGGTGGCTGTGGCTGCTATAACTACACAAGGCCTACTGCATCATAAATACACCTGATGGAAAAAAGGATACCTTGAAGGACTTTCCAAGCACTTACCTAGAAGCTACTGGCATGTCAGTAGGACCCTCTGCTTCTGAATAAACATCTGGGGCCAGCCACCTAACTGTTGCTCAAACCCAGGTAAATATTTAGTGATTGTGTATGTGTGTAATTGAACCATGTGAGGAAATAAGTGAATGCATTGCGTGACTAAATATCTGTTAGTAACAAGAGCTTGATTCTATTAACAGCTTAAATAAAAGATGTCTTAATATCAGTGTGATCTGCATCTTCCCTGACTTGATGTCCTGTAAGTGAAATAAGTGAAAAAAGGATTTTACAAAGTGATAGTAATTTTCTTCAAGTGCCAGTAGATGGCAATATCATGCCATCATACTCAGTTCAAGAATCCTGACTTCAAGGTAATTGGGCAGCCTATATATTATTTACTATGAAAGTGGCTCACTCAAATTATTTTTATCAAGAATAGGAAAAAATGTATATACATTATATTTGTAAAGCATCTTGTACCTACTTTTGTTTAATTATTTGTAGTACTTCATTCTGTACATGCGGTATGTTCCCTCCAATACCTCAAAGAGGTTTGGGGGCAGAGGGGGAAGTGAACAAATTTCACATTCAAGAAACTCTCCATTAAATGCTATAGTCTGAAAACTTGCATGTACACAGCTAGTCCTTTTCAGTTTGAATATGCCAGCTATGAACTTAAACCACAAAAATGCATGTAAACACTTGAACTGTAAGCAATAAACAGTTTTATAGGCTGGAAACAAATAGGATCTGGGAGTAAAAAAAAAAGTGCAGTCTCTGGGGTGTTTGGTAAAGCTATCTATGAGGGAACTGCTCTGCAAACAAGCCACCACTCTGTAAAAACCATTTCCCACCTTCACTGCAGCGTTGACTCACATGGTTACCACCTTTATCATATAGCTAGGTTAGCCTAGCCCAAATGTGAATAACCACAGTGCACTAACTATTCATTACCCTGATTTCAGTGTTATGATCTTGCTTAGAATACTTACATTAAGTTAAATTTCACTTATATTAGATACCCCCCATCTCAGTTGTTAGCTGGTTCAGTCTCACAATTGCTTTAGCTGGAAAGAGTGGTAACAGAGCCAAGTGTTCTTCTGATGTAATCCTATATATTGTAATATTAACAATTAATCTGTTAGGGTCCTGAGGGTACTGATAGGCCTCAGAAACCCTGACCAGCCTCACTTGGGGCCTCCATCCACACCCCTCACCCATCAGCATCAGAGCTGAATTTCAGCTCAGCCCAGGGCTTCAGTTCCTGCCCAAGCTCACCATCAGGGGAGCTAGGAGCTGAGTATGCTAACACAGCTGGCAGGGCAGGGCCTCACCAGTCCTGGCCCAGCCCTGCAGTACCCCAGCAAGGCAAACAGGGCAGAGCAGGCCCAAGGGTAGCAATCAGGTTCAACCAAGTGTCCAGATCATCAGGCAAGCTCATGGCCATGAGGCAGGTTCAAGGTCAAGCTGGGAAGACAATCTTCAGGTCATGGTCAGAATCAGGTCTGGTGAAGATCATCAGGTAGGTCCATCATGACAAGACAGGTCTAAGATCAAGCTGAGAAGTCAGTCCATGAGCAAGGGTCCAGATCAGTAGGGTCCATAGCAATAGGTATGGCTGCAACAGAACTGGAACCCACTACTCTTTCCTCATAGTTCAACCAGAGACCAAGGCTGAGGTCTGAGCTTAAATGGGGCTCAAGGGGCCAGGGGTGTGGGTGGAGGCCCCAGGTGAGGCTTGTCAGGGCCATTAAGACCTATTAGTGCAGTAAGGGCCCTGACAGAATCATACTTCTCTTAATATAGCAGGAACCAAAAAATAGGAGATGCTTTACTTGCCTGTATTTCAAAGCCCTTCCAGACAGTGCTGTTCTTAAACAGTTCTCCATATGCTTTTCCTAAGGTTCACTGAGGCTCCTCTGAATGTGTCAGGGGTTTCTTTGTACAGTATCTTGTCTTCTTTCATGATGTTTCTGTCTCTTGTGTCTCTTTCAAAATGTGGTTTGTAACACAGCTGATCTAAAGGCAGTCTGAAAATGTGGTCTCAGTAGCCTTCTCCAATTCTGGATGAGGGTACATTCTTCCACACTCTCTTGTACAAGCAGTGGCATTCATCTTACCATAAAGTGAACAACTTCACCCATGCTGAACCAGCAGAAAACTATTTCCTGTCTTTTATAAGATAATTTTCCTACTGGTTTAGTACTCTAAACAGACTTGCTGTATGGTCATAAAAATGCCAGAAGTGGTACAAGGAAAGCAGTGGGTGGAGGTCACAGCTAGGGGCAGGGTAGAGAGCAAGGCCTGCCCTTTTGGCAGCAGTTAGCTATTAGAATAAAAGTAAACTTAGTCTAAGTTCGTACCCTGGCACACATAATCAGATTGCATCCCACCACCACTATCTCTCTCTCTTAGTTCTAAAATCAACTAATAAGTTGAAAATCTTCTACTACTCATCTCTTTCCCAGCTTTATTTGTGGCTTGTGCTTTGATATGTGATTCCTATTGTTTTAGTTATCTTAACCATTTATTTGCTTCCTCCTTTGCCTAATGTGAGGGAGAACATTGCACTGAGAAGCTTTTTTTCCAAATCTCACAGGAGGGACTTCTTTCACTGGAGAAATGTTTTTTGTTTCTGTGAAATCTGCTGGCTGGCTGGAGTGGCTTGTTCAACAGGGAAACCATCTCTGCCAGTTAGCAGTGTTTCTGTTGCTTAGAATTCAGAAAGGGAGCCTCCCTTCGTACTTCAATGGCCCTTACAACTACCTTTGGTTATGTCCAGCAGCACGACTATACATTATTGCACTTCCTTGTGCAGCGCTATTTTATTCAGATCCTTGTTTCATAGGTTTCCTTCCAAAGTTTGTCTGGTTTAGGGTTCCAAATCTTTTTCTTCCTTTACAATTAGAGAACTAGGCCTTCTAAAACTTTCTGCATAGAACTTTACAATATAGAAGCTAGTTTTAAAAAGAACCCACTCTCAAATTATCTTTAGCAAAGGTATGAAGTTCTTTTCTGAGCTGTAATATTTATATATAATACTAATAGGACAAATTTCTTCTTTGTTCCTCAGTAGAGATTCTGTTTTAGGTTTTGCGTTCTTAGTTCATGCCTAGACATGAAGAATTTTGGGTCATATGTTATAACCTTAACCTTTGCTGTTCCTTATGTGTCATTCATTTGTAACCCAAGTTTTGCTGGAGATTCAGCCTCAGTTACAGGCACAAGCATATCCAAGCAATATACTCAAATAGTCTTGTCATTAAATATTCTTACAGAAATGGGATTTTTTTTAGCAGTACAAACATCATATTCATGCACCAGTTTTCTATATTGTGCCTTCATTTTACCCAACAGACAGTCTCTTGAGATGGCAATAGGATTTGAAAATAGAAGATGTCATTCAGCTCTGAAAAACATGATAGAATGGCTAGCACATTCTTTGTATCTGGTACAAAGAGATATCTATGCAAATACCCATTAATTTTTCCTATCTTGTATGCAATATTGCATTTTTTATTCCAGGTTTTAGTGACCAGAGTTTTAGTGTGRTATTGCGAAGGCTTCTAATATGGCTGTAATTTCCAACCACACATTGTTTTGCTAAAGTTTTATTCACTTGGCATTCGCTTTTAAAACTACATGTTCATTTTCTCAGTGGAGAGCCCAGGAACTCCTACGGTTTGGTAAATTATGAAAGAGAGAAGACTGTCATCTCTTCCTGGATACGGCCAAGCAGTTGCGTGTGATCACATTAGAATGTGTTAAAAAGTTACTGAGTCTCAGCAGGAAGTTATTGCCAATTGCCTTAAGACTATATGCATGCTTTTAGTCCTTGCAGTGTGAAATCAAACATCGTGGCTCCTTCCCCCCATACCATGACTGTGTTCCTGACTCTACCTTTGCACTGTTACTGATATTCCTGCAGCTGAGGAGTGAGTTAATTCAAGGTCCCAACGAGCAAAAATTGAACCCAACAAGGAAAGTTATTAGTATTCTCTCAGAGCAAGTTACCAAATCAACTCAAGAGCCCACTCACACGAGTGCCAGTGCCAACACAGCAAGGAAACAGATATGCATGGCAAGACAGAGGGTGCGATTGCAGCTATGTCAGTTTATATCAGTTTAAGCTACCATAAACCAGACTTATTCTGTCCTGAACCATAGATTTTGCCCACCTGCAAACAGGGATGTCATGTAGATTTAACAATGATCAAGGATTCCTTTAAAGGTTATACAATAATTCCTGATTTAATAATCTACAATCTTGACAAAATCAGTGGTCCTATGTCAAGAGAGCTCCTGACCAGAAAAAATTAGTGKTGTTGAAAATGAAAGGCATTTTAAAAGTGATTTTAGATCAAAGCAGAGGCTGTCAAAAGAGTTTTTTCCAACTCAGAAAAATCTGAATCGCTGCAATGGCTTCTCTTTCTCACCTAACCCATGCAGTGGTTTTGCAGTGTTGGAAACCTTTAAATAACCTGTCTGTAATAGAAGCAGATTCTTACAAAATTCTGAATACTTGTGTGAGTCCAGCAAGCAGGCCAGTTAAGTATAGCCTTGGCTTTCTTTAATGTTGGTTGAAATTCTTTTCTCACAGGTTCTCTGTCCAAAATAAATCATCTTTTTCTTTAACAAATGCCTGTTTCTGTGGGTTTCATTTCACACTGTCATCCCTAAGCTTATCACACACTATTTGTAAATGTAACAGATCTTGCTCAAAGGCTTTAGCATGCACCAGGGTTTCCTTTAGATACAGGAAATGTGCAGAGGGATTCTGTAAAGTACTGTCTCCATTAGCCTTGCAAATGTGGCAGGTACATTGCATAAGCCAAAAGCCATCACTTAGTTGCCACAGGCTTTGTCTTGCTGTGAAAGTACTTTCACTCCTGTCCTTTATATCCACTTCCACTTGCTAATATCCACTCACTCTGAAAAAACAGACTGAACCTGTTTTATTTTCCAGAATACTATCCATTTCCGCTTAAGGTTCTGTTAAACTAGAGTGACTTTGTTTAGTTTATCATAGTCCGCACAGAATCTGTTTCTGCCTTTCCCCTCACTCCCCCTTTTTTGCTATTATGCTTCCCTGACTGGCTGGGCCTTCTTTCTTCCTCATCCTGTAATGATTCTTCCTTTTTTGCAACAAAATCTCAAACACACAGCTGCCAAAATAACTCTTCCTATCCTGCATCTACGTTCTTCACACAGTGCAACCTTTTATATACATGGTTCAGAATTCTGAGCTGTCTGAAATTGGGTCTGTTTGCTGTAGCACCCTCTGCTCAACCATCTCTAACTAAGGGACTATTTCATTTTTCCTTCAGTTACCTAGACAGGGAAGATATCTGTTTCACCCACTGTTTTGTGATCGTCATGAAAGTTTCAAGCAAACCAGAATACAACAGTTGGATAGATTTCCTGTAACTATCAGTAACTCTTTTTTGGGGCAGCATAGAAAACAGAGCTAGACGTACATTGATGTCCTACATTAATTTTCCTGTCTTAGTTTGCTCCTCATTCTGGAGTGTTCTTTGGGCTAGGTAAGAATATTCTGGGGAAGCCACAGCTCATATCTTGCAGCTCATGGCTAGCCTTCCAAATCTCTGAGTCTGAAAATAGCTGGGTAGAGGATTTTCCTTAAATATAGAACTATAGATTTTTCTTTCCATCTATTTCTGCAGGCCTTCCTGAAACATTTTTTAAGTTTCACTTCCAAACTTCAGGCTATTCTGGATAATTTGCTCAAACCAGTAAACTGGTTTGAGCAAAACCCTTGCTTCCAGGAGTCTAATGGCTAATAACAGTTTGTTATTTCTGATTTGGAAGAGACATGTCAAGTTTTGATAGGGATTCTGTATTTCTGGCCATTGCAGATTTGACAGTGTCATATCACCAGAATCCATGAGCTGTGCTTAGGCAAATTCCCCTTAATTGCCATGTAAAGTTAGTAAGTAGACCCTTCAACACCTGGGCAGAGTAGTACCATTGGCATACATTGAAAAGGAAATAGATTTGTCTTAGCTTCTGAAAAGAATTAAGGCAATTAGGAAAAAAATTTGGGCTCTTAAAAAAAAGTCTTTGATACTTGTGTATCTTTTCCCTCAGACACGAGGATTAATGGCTGACCTTGAAGGGCAATTGACAAAATTATCCCACAAGATAATCCCCCAGAAAAGAGTTGACATGAACACATATGTAGAGAGTTATAGCTAGGATTTGCTTGATCAGCTATGCAGACATCATAAGACAGTTTGCTAGCCTGCAAACAGAAGCTGAAAAGAAGCAAAAGCACAATTTTTTGATGTATGGTTCCATGGATGACAGAGAAGCCAGAAACCTGTCTCCTGGAACTGGGCAAAAGTGCCGGGCTAGCAGTTTGTACCAAAGCAGCACTCTATTACCATTCCCACTTCAGAAAAAGGGAGTTGTATATTTGCAAATAAATAAGCTGTTCAGCAGAATCCCAGCTCTTTCACTAGCTACTTTTATAAATGGGAGATTTATCTATCAGATGCTGGATGTCTGCTGCTGTTCTTCAGAGGGAGATTGGTCCCACAGGGCATTAGTCTATTTTTTGAGACACCTTGGCAGAGCTCTCTGTCATGAGAGCTTTGGTAAGGTAAGATTCTTCCCTGTCCTTAACAATAAAGGCCACATATATGTGCTGCTCACACGGTTCATATATTTGTTGGAGCAAAAGCCCAATAAGGTTCAATTATCTGTTTTGCTTTTTTGTTTTCACAATAGCTCCTGCTTCAAAGGCAGGTATCTGACCATTTGGCCCCACTGCCATGGACAGAGTATGAGTGACTGAGTATGTGGCACTCCTTAGGCGGAATATATTCATTAATTAAGTAGTGCAGTGCAGACAGAGGCTGCATCGTTCTGTGACAATGGTCAGACTCAGATTTTTGTAGTTAATTGTTTAAACAGCAACAAATCATGTTGCTCTGATGATCTGTATGCCTTCCTCTATTAGACCTGATTTGTATGGTGAGGACAGGCTACCGAAAGGAAGAGAAGAGAAGGGGCTGAATTATCCCCTGAGAGTTTGTTGAGTTTGTCCTTGTAAATGGAAAGTGAGTGAAATATTTTGTCTGCAGGGGGGAGCAGAGTTGTAACTGTCAGGAACAGCTGGAACATATATACTGTGTCATTTCTTTTTTGTGGTACTGGGTTTTTCTTCTTGCTGTGGGAATGCTGCAGAGGCACGCTAGCATTTTGCTGAGTAAGTGTGGTGCGAGCTCCGTATGTAAACAGGGATCAGTCATTAGATGAGAGAAAAGGGCTGTTCTCCCAGGGACTATGGCTGTCTCTTGTATGTGCCCCAACCTTGACAGGGTTCTGTAAATTAAA
This sequence comes from Apteryx rowi, assembly GCF_003343035.1. Classification (NCBI taxonomy): domain Eukaryota; kingdom Metazoa; phylum Chordata; class Aves; order Apterygiformes; family Apterygidae; genus Apteryx; species Apteryx rowi. The sequence continues at coordinate 683,189 of NW_020451116.1, read as the reverse complement.
TGTGGGTGTAGGATTTTAATTAGACGCTTTGAAAATATGACCCAGTTGAATATGTACATTTGACGGATGAAAGAGAGAGTACAGCTATTGTAAATCATAAAACATTTCTTACCCTGCGTGTAATTCCTAGATGGTCCTGTGATTTTTTTAAAAAAGAAGCTATTATATTATGTACTTACTTAGGGCAATGGAATAGGAACTTAATGGAAATACAGTTGCCTTCAGCACCCAGCTATTCTTTGTCATAGCCAGCTGTGCACTTCCATAGCTTTGGTGGCTGAAATAACAAAGATATGCTCTGTGCTGAGGGTATGCAGAGAGCAGAACTGAAGAAGATGAGGAAAGGCAAAGAGGTTGGAAAAAGGTGCAGAAGCAAAAACACTCATTTCAGTGGGTTTCTTAGGTACCTGTTGTAGTAAGTCCATGGAGTTAGCTTCATCAAGAAAAAACAGTTGAATGGCTGAAGTCCAACTTTTTAAAATTTAACATAGCCGAGTACAAGATACTATACCAAAAAATGCAGGTTATATGATGAGAGACTGTCTTCTAAATCAGTGTTGCAGGAATGGCTTGGTGTCTTCATTTCAGTTGCCTGAAGATGAATTCTTAGAGCAGCACAGGGAGAAGGAGAAAAAACAATATCATTGCTTATATAAGAAGGTAGGATAGGGAAGTGATTTTAATTCTGTAAATAAGTATTAGTGAAACTCCAACTAATAGAGTAGGGGATAACAATTCTGGTGCCGTATTTCAAGAGGAAGATGGAAATAGCTGGAGAGAATTTAAAGGAGGAAACTATTACTCAGACACTGGAAAACATTATTCTCATCATTATTCGGTACTTTTAAAGTCAGATTAGGTAACTTTTTAGAAGATGCCTTTATCCAGATTCTGTGGGAATGTCAGTCTAGATTACTGTGGTGTAATCTTCTTGCCTTGGCATCTATAAATTTGTGAACCAGATAAATCCTCTTGATTCTTCCCATTTACTCCATCCTGACTGATCCAAATAAAGTGAGTGTGATCCAAATAAAGACAAATGATTTAAATTAGATTAAGCCATATGATAATGAGCTGTACAATTTGCGTAGTTTAGAGAGTTTTAGAATTCCTATAGACAGGCTGTAGAATACAGAATTGTTCACTGAAAAAAGTGCTGTCTTCATCACCCTCCTACAATAGGTCATACTCTGCTATTATTACTGAAACTGAATATAGTACCTTCCTTCGCAGTGTTCGTTTTATTGGAACTACTCAGAGAAGAAGATACCAAGTAAGGTCCCTGAGCAAGGCAAGCACTTTTGAATTCATACTAGTATAAAAATATGATCATAGTTAACCAGAGCTATGATCATAGTTAGCCAAATCTCACGAGTGGCTCAAAGACAGTATTAAAAACAAAAAACAAAAAAATGTATATATAGAACTTACCTACCAGGCTTTGAACTTCATGTTTTAAGTTTTATTTTTTTCTCTGTAACCATGAGGTTCAGTTCATGAAGCAGTTCATGAAGGCTTCTTAGCTTATGACATTATTCTAGGAAGTGTCACAGCACGAAAAACATTATCAGACTTTCAAGATTTGGTAATACTAGTTCTGATCTCATATAGAAAGAAAGAAAAAATTATCCTAACTGCAAGTCATTTTGGTTTGATTTTTTTTGGCGGTCAAGCATTTTTGAGAACATTTCCTGCAGCTCTGCCTCCAGCATATTCAGAGAGCCAGGTACCATTGGCTGAAGTTGTCATTACCAAGCAAAACCTGAGCTCTTTCAAGGAAGCGATGTGATAACTTATGTACAAAGGGATTAAAAATGAGACAAATAAACCTAAACAAACATACATAATTTCAGACTTTCAAACCTTTCAGCATTTCAATAATATTAAGAAAATAATTTTTCTTTTTAAATGTTTTTAAGTCAGTATTGCCTGTGATTTCAGCTTATGTACTGAAGGCATACTTAAGGTCCCAAACTAAATGCTAATGGATAAATGTAAAAGCTGGAGCTAAAATAGAACACCACAAGGATTTTGCAAAAATATTCAGCCAAAATCAATTTTTCTCTGCTCTTCTTTCCTTTCACTCTCCGTTCTATTTCCAACCTCAGCTCACTCTTTATGTATGTTTTCAAGTATAAGTTTTTTAAAACAAGGACCCTGACATTCACCATCTTGATGAAGCATACATTTAACTAAAGGATTTTGTAACATTAAAATGGTTGACAAATTCATGTATGAAGCAAGGCAAAAATGATATCCCACTTCCTCCATGAGGGCTAGATAGCATGAGTTTTTAAGTCTGCTCTTGTCCAACACATATGTGTTTGATACATTATCAGCACAATGAAAACTGTTAGGGTAAGAAAATAACATTATTTGCTAGTTTAATGTTTGGAGCACAAACACCAAGAAGACAAGCATCTCTCATAACAAATGTTAAATCCCCACCATGTTCTGTTTAATTATGATTTCTGCCTTCCTGTATTTCCCCTCAGCTTACTGGCACAGTAAGTAAACTGGCAGTGATTTTATTTATTCTGAATATGCTGAGCTGTAATATGCAAGTAGTTCAGCAGGTGCCTCTCAAGCAGCTGAGCTGTTCCAGCAGCGAGGACAAGAACCGTTTCAAAGAAGAGCAGCACATCTAGCTGGGAATAGAACCACTGTACCCCTCCCTGTCACCATGGCTACAACTCAGCATGCATTTTTTGGCAGAAGTGCCAATTTTAGCAACTGCTGAAGACTTATTATTGTCCTTGCATCACCTCCTTCATTGGTCAGGTACAAGTTTGTGGTAGGCCACATGGTTAATCAGATCAGGAAACTGGTCCTGATCCAGCTGAAAAATAATCTTTTTTCTTTTGCCTCATTATTTTGCAGACAATAAATTTTCTGATTCAGTTAATCATGTAGCCACACAAGCATACTATGCCTGTGTAATGGAGGAGGTAGCACAAGGGCAGGAACAAGTGGCTGGAGAGATGGAGACCAAGAATGATTTAAGCGCATTATCACTAAGTGCARCCAGAGACTGAGCCTGGAGCTCTCTTTAAGGCCTGGGTTTGCTCCTCCATAGTGATACTGCTTCAATCAGTTCAGCAGTCCAAGTTCATGGCCACCCAGACCTGTCCCTCCATCTCCTCTACTCCCTCGTTGCAAGTGATTATGCAGCTGCGCCAGGAACCTGATTGGGGAACCTATCTGTCTGAAAAAATGATCCAGTAAAAATGGCTAGTGTTATGACACTATAGGGATAACACATGAAGCGTTTCGCAATTCATTTTATTTTGACTGACCAACATTTTAAAGCCTTCAGATTTAAAGACTGTCGTATCTGCCAGAGTAATTATAGTCAAGTCACATGTGGAAGGAAAGTGTGACCTCTTCTTCCCTAAAAAAGTCCCATGGCTGGATGCAGCTCTCCAAAGAGAAGCATTACAAAGCCTTGTTCAAATACCTAGTATTAAACATGTGAAGTTGTTAAAACTTCACTATGGATAAAGGTTATGTAGACCTGAATAAAAGTGGTAGTAGACTGTCTGGCTGGGAATTAAATAATATTGCAAGGCTGCATAAAAGTCACTTATTTTCAAACAAAAATTTAGAGAGGTCAGAGCACATTCAAAACAAACTTTATAGCGCTTCTGTTGTCTCGCATCTGCCATGACACAATTTTCATTCGTAGAAAGATTCTCTTAAAACTACTGATAACAGAGGACTGGTAACAGGAATGCTATGAATTGTGTACAGATTTACTTATATGCTTATGTAAATGTAGTATGTATCAAGCATATATTTATAAATTCTATACCATTTGTAGTGTATATTCTATTAAATACAATAAATGCATACTGCCGCAACATTTTTGCTTTAATTCTTAAAAAAAGCAAGCATGGTTTCCTGTTCATCGGATTTCAGCAGTGATGCTGCAAGCCATTTCCAGCCCACCCTGCCGAAGCGCTCTGGCACAGATGTGAAGGATCCTGGGCAAGTGTTAACGTCTCTCCCAGACCTGCGGTYGCAGGTCACAGATTGGGCTCCACCAGGTGTGCACCGCCAGCGGTATGCGGGATTGCTTGAAAACTACTGGTAAAAACTGTTGAAGAATCATTGTATCCACTTTACATCTAAGTCAAGTTATAAGCAGTTTCTTAAAAATGAACATATAAATTCAAGTTTGTCCCATCTTTGAAAAGCCAGGTGTCAGTGCAGATGATCTCTCCTCTTATCTCTCCCTAATTTCCATCCTGAAGAGAAGCACTACCTCCAAGGGTATCAGCAGCTCTCTAAATACTCTGCAGTGAGATTCTTTAGTTATAACATTGGATTTCAACCTGTCTCCCTGAAGTAATTTCTGACTTGTTTCTAAAAAGACTGCAATGAAGTGACCAGGAATATCAAGTTTATTGCTAGTAAATGTAACGGGGAACCACACTGCCACTGAAAAACATTTAGATCTGCAAATGGAAAAAAGTTTGGAAATGCTGGACTAGGCTAACGATGGAAGCTGAAGTGGAGGTCTCCGTGCTAAGAGCACAGCAGTCCCTCAGACCAGGGCTGCAGCCGCTCCGCTAGCCTGGGCTGTGCCTCAGTCACCAGGCCAAAGCCCCTTTCTGCCCGCTGCGACCGTCCCTGCTTGGAGTACAGTCGCCTGCTGAAACAATATTTCACCTGCTGCCCATCCTGGCAGCTGCATTCAGGTCTGCTCGCAAAGCTCAGGCCTTGGGGTCCGAGCGCTGCAGGGTGGTGAAGTGCTGCCTGCCGAGGGCGGCCAGGCTCGGGGCAGGACAGAGACCCTCCGCACGCCTTCCCTGCCGGAGCCCGGGCCAGGGCCCGAGGGGAAGGAAAGCCCCAAACCTGGCTGCGGGCTCCCTCACCCTGGGGGCGGCGGGYAGCGGCGCCAGCGGCATCGCTGGGGCAGCGGCAGCAGAAGTCCCTGCGATGCCTGCGGCGGAAAACGCGAAGGGAAGGG
>NW_020451116.1:589623-677988 GCF_003343035.1 Apteryx rowi | reverse complement strand
GGGACCGGGAGCCGCCCGGCGGCGGCGGTGGCTGTGGCAGCCGCCGGCTCGGTGGCGGCGTGCCCCGGTGGCCCATCACGTGCTCGGTGTGTTGCATTGTGTTCGCGGCGGAGGGAGGGCTGGCCGTGTCAGTGATCAATGTCATGACTTCCTCCTCGGGCTGGAGCAGTATCAGAGCACAGCTGAAGGAAGCTGATTACTGCTGGTTTCAAATTGGCTGGGAACAATACACACGCRCACACGCGCACACRCACACACRCACACACGCACACACAGCCCGCACCCTGGCTCCCGCGCCGCCGCTCCGCGCCGGGGGGGAAGATGAGCTCAGGGGACGTCGTTTGCACTGGATGGCTCATTAAATCGCCCCCCGAGAAGAAACTCAAGAGATACGTAAGTGCGGAGACTCTACCGATATTTTTCTCTCTAAAGGGATTTCTGCATGTGCTCCGTGTCTTACTCTTCCTTTGCAACGTCTCGCGGGTTTCGGCTTCGCCTTGGACCAAAACAAAAAAGATTTACTAGTCCGTGCGCTTATTGAGCGTTTGAATTTTCATCAATATTCTTGTGCCTTTCGGAATTAACCTTTGCCAGCTCGTAAGATTATAATTGTTAAATTGTTATGCAACGCAGCTTATGTTAAAAACCACATTTCGGTTTCTGTTAATGTTGCCGTAACTAACAGTTTTGTAACAGAATTTCAGATGTATCTTTTCCAGGGAAGGGCAAGAACCTCCTAAAAAGCTAGTACTTTGAAATTGGAGGCTAAGCTTTGTTAAGATGCTGTGTAATTCCTATGACACTTGCTAATGCCAACATCTGCGATAGTTTTATTTGCCAATTTAATATGCTAGATGCATTTACTAGCAAATAGCTTTACTTTTTGCCTCTCGTAAAGAGGTGTTAGAAGGTGCCTTGCTATGAAGTTCCTGATAACGAAAAGGTAGCGGGGACGGATGAGAACAGCCGAGCACTGCATGCACGGAGAGCAGCAACTGCAGTGGTATAAAGGGGGCCCCTTGTTTCATTCTGTATCTGCCTGCCTGTTTTTCTACAAAAAAGGGTGTGTGTTACAAACATCGGAAACTGTATCACTGCAGGGCTGCAAGGAAGGCAATCCGGGTAGAAATAAATGACCCTTAAAAAAATTGCTTGGGACAGCATTACCACCGTAAGCCCATCGTGGGCCATTTTGCATACTCATTTGTGTTGATTCTTACTTAGGCAGGCTGGTATTGTTCACACTTTTGGAACTGGTAATGTTCATTTAAGTAGTGCACTTCCAACCTAACTCACCAAGAGCACTGCACTATACTAGAAGCATGCCACCATATGTGTCTATCACACACATGCCATATACATAGCTTACATCATTTGTCATGTTCACTTCTGTTTATCAGCATTTTTTGGACTGCTGATATTAGCTTTTTCTGGTAATATGAGGAATAACTGTCTTGTGAATAATATAGTAGATATCATTTAGTAGTGTATTTTTATTTGTATTAAAAAATAGGAAAAAGGATAATTTACTGATGTTCAAATTTACTTTTAACTTACTCTGAGCCAGAGTTTCTTCTTTTAGATCATAGTATTGCATTGAAATGGCTGAGTATTTGCTTTCTTCGGTTAGCATTTTCTAATTTTAAAATAACCACTGCGATCTGTCTCAAGGGAGCTGCATATAAATATGGATATCTAATTTTTGTTATATTTCATAACTGGCGTACTAATAGCACTGTATAGCAGGCACTAGACAATGTAAGAACCACTGATTCACCCAGCTGGTATCATTAGTAACTCTGTCAGTGAAGCTATTTTTGATGACTCAATATTCATAAAAGGGCAAAGTAGAGAAAACAGAATGTGATAAAGCTGGGATTTGAAAGCCCCCATTATGCAGTCAAGATAATAGTCACAACAGGGGCTCTGATCAGCTCAGAAGACTAGTTACAGTCTTCTGTGCTCAGATTTTGCAGTAAAAAACCTAGTGAAATTGGGTCTACGCTGTTCTTCAAACATCAGCCACTAGATTAGCAAGATCTCTGCAGATTAGTGTTTGTTTTCTGTTTAGTAGGATAAACTACTCCCTTGTCCGTAATAAAACAGAAAAAAATCTGCTCTAAGTACAGCAAAGGTTAATGTCCTTTCTCATATGACTGGGTACACAGGAGATGCTACAAACTGAATGGAAATTGTCCCTTACCTCCTGTAGGCTATTTTTCTCATTTGTACATAGTTTCACTACCATAGTAGCTTGTGCATCTTGTCACTGGGGTGGTAGATAGCACAAGTTGAACCACAGCGACTGCTTAAAAACAACATAGGCTTTAAAACAATGACTGTTTAAACTGACTTCAGTAGGTGTCAAGTGTCAACTGCTTACAACAGAATGGTGTTGGCTCCGCTTTTGAACAGACAACATACATAAATCCCAAAGATTTAAACTGCCCTTTGTGTTCAGTTGGCAAAACCTACAGTCTGAACTAAAGCTTTTAGGGAGCTTAAAATGTGGGTTTGATCCGCCTCCCAAAAGTGGGGTTTGGACTCCTCTTATGCTGGAGTACCTCAGTTGCCCTCGCTGGGTTGTCTCCCAGTTACGTTTTCCTGAGTTTAGCACCAGGCCTCTGTAGGATCTCTGTTTACACACAGACAAAGTCTTAATCCTGAATCTATTACAACCACTAAGAAAGTCCAATTTACTTCATTGGAACCTGTAGTTAAGAGACTAGACAAAATGATGAATTCAGGTTGTCATACTGTGAACTGTGCATAGACCCACCGAAGCCACTGAGAATATTTACAGAGTATAAAATTAAACAAATATGTATTTGCAAGATTGGAGCTTAAAGACCAAAATATACCCTAATTTATGCTTGTCCTCTGATGAAATCAATTAGGTCTTCTACACAAAAACAAAGTCAGAATTTGGCTCTAAGTAAGCAGAACATTATTTTCAAAACTTTGAAAAATGAAAAACAGGTGTTAGAGTTTAAATTTTTCCTGTAATGTCTTACAAAGMTGATGCTCTTAGTATTACTATTCTTAGAAGTGTCTTATCATTCCCTAACAAAGGGTGCTCTCTTACACATGCAGGAAACGAACATGAGATTAATTACCCAAGTGTAACTTTCTGTAAAAACAGAGCGCTTAATACTAAATGCAGAGAATTCATTAGAAAGCACAGGGAGCTTAACTTTAGCAGGGAAATCTTCTAATAGTGTTTTAATATCACGTACAATTCTTTTGCTTCTGCCTGATACTTAAAACATTAATCTAGCATGTCAGCCTATCTAAAGAGTCAATTGTGCAAGGAGTCTCCCAGGAGAGTATTTGGTGTTTGCTGCAGCTCTTTGTCCCCTAAGGCTCCCTGGCGAGCTGCGCTGCTCTCATTTCCCCACTTTGTCCCTTCGCAGCTTTTCTCCCTGGTTTGCTCTGCGTGGGGCTGCGAGGTAGAGGGGAATTTTCAAAGGTCTGGTCAGGGGAGCTGGATATGGGGGCGGGAGGGAGAGAGGAAGAAGCTGCTGATGAAAACTAGGAAGTAGTGGTGTTGTAGGTGAAGTCCATTGAATTCTATACTGAAAATGCTCTGTTCTGGGCACATCTTGACTCTCAGCCCCCACCAGGCCCTGCTGGAGTCCAGGAGATTTTTGTTACTGGTGTTAGTGGATTGGCAACAGGCACAAACTGAAACACAGACAGTTCCATCTGAACATGAGAAAAAACTTCTTCACTGTGAGGGTGACAGAGCACTGGAACAGGTTGCCCGGAGAGGCTGTGGAATCTCCTTCTCTGGAGATATTCAAAACCTGCCTGGACGTGATCCTGTACAGTGTGCTCTAGGTGACCCTGCTTGAGCAGGGGGATTGGACTAGATGATCCTCAGAGGTCCCTTCTGACCTCAACCATCCTGTGATTCTGTGAGTACCAGCCTCTGCAGGAAATCAGATTGCATGGGAGAATCTGCTGCCATGAAATGAGCTTCTGGATTTGATGGGTTTCTCTGTGCCTTGTATTAACACTGAGTAAATCCACTGGGGATTTAGATTAGGCATTCAGAGCCTTGGGGGGAAAATGTTTATGTTTGTAAAAAACAGAAAATTAGAAGGACCAGGATGTTCACCTATACCAATTCTGTAATGCCTGCCTTGAACAGTAGGCTTTTTGGTACTCTTCATATTAGAAATATATCTAATCACTTGCTAATAATATTTGTTCTCTATTTATTGGGGGGCTGGGAGAATAGTTTCATGGCTTAGAGAACAAAGTGTTCAGTGCAAAAAGTCACTACTAGGGAAAAAAAGACATGGAAGTGGGTGCACAGCTTGTCTAGTGAAATAGAAGACTAACACCACTGAGAACAGACTGTTCATATGCTGATAAGGAGACGGGGATGGGTTTTTAACAGGTATCTAATTTGAACCTGTCTTAGAATCACTGTCCCATAGTTTGTCACACCTGAGAAGAGTAGTAATGGCAGTTAATCAGCCCGCCTGCAGGCTCTGGTAGGTGACACTTCAGTATTTACTTATGGTTGGTGTTAAGCTATGTGCTTTGCAATAAAGGGTAAAAGGCAAAAAAAGGCAAAAGTAAAATACAGATGCCTGCCTGTTGTAAGTCAGTGCAGCTCCATTTAAGTCAGTGTTGCACAGCTGTACCCCAGCTGAAGATCTATTTTTAATCTTCAGTACTATACAAATTGATGAGGGAAGACCACTTGCTCAAAAAAGGCAAGTTTCCTGCTTTACTTGAGTGACTAGATTCTTCAAACATTACTGCAAATCAAAATTTCTTGTCAGCATCTTTCAAGCAAGAGTCCAAAATGGACCCCATGTTAGCAAATTTAGCCCTGCATTTCTTACCACACTTTTTGTTGGGGATTCTGTCAGCATTGGAGTAGCTAATAGGCCAGCTTGAGTCTAATAATTTGCAACCATTCAGATTTTTAAGTTGAATTTAGGATCCATGCAGGGACATGCGGTGTGTCTTTCAGCAAGATTCAGCAATTCAAGCCGAGTTTAAAAGGCTAGAGACTGCCATACCCCTATGTATGGAGTCACTGCTTCCACAGCAGTTGTGGCGAAACGAGGGGCATATCTGCTCCCAGCCAYGGTGCTTCACGGTTGCCCAGTATGTTAACATAAACTGAAATCAGCAGTGCTGTAAATCAATATACCAGACAGCAGAAAGCTAAGAAAACATAGTGTCCACCTTTGCTGTCTCTACTTTAGGAGCAACAAGCTCCATCAGAAGGGCACAACAGTCAGTTGAAGACAGCAATCTCTAACTGCTCCGACTGATTTGCCAAACTGGGCCGCGGGCACCCYGAATGCCAGGCTTTTACAAGATAAGAGAATCTAAACGACTTCTCCATTTTTAGCTGAAGTTCTGGTATTTATCAGGAGAACAAACAGGAAGTTACTGGCCACTAAGAAGAAAAAGTAAAGTAGAATTATGGAAGAGTTTGCTCAAGTAATAGGAACAAGAGTGCCACAGCAGCTCTAAGGGTGGGTGGGATGCAGAACGGCTGCTCTGATCTCCTTGTGTTTGGCGAGTGTCAGCAGAGGACACCACCACCCCAGCCTAAAAAAAATCCCCAAGTACTGTGTGAAGTCAAGCACTTCTTCTGCTAGTTTGGGATTTGGGGGAATTTTACAAAAATAACTGCCTAAGAGAAGTCTGAATTTAATTTTTGTCCATAAGCCTGTTTATTTCCAAAAGTTTCCTATATAACCTGACTTCTCATGCTCTGTCCCCTCTGCATAGAAAGTCCACTTTTAATACCCTGGTGGAGTTAACATCCTCAACTTGCATTGAAGTAACTGAATTTATTTAACCAATTTATATGAGTTTTGTAACTCTAGTTTATAGGCTGGATGAGAATAAGAATACTGTGTGCTGGAGAAGAGCCTTTTAGCTGGCTATAGTTGGGTGCTTTGTACCTAAGTTCTTCTTGCTCTTATTTTGTTTTAAAATACAACATATATTCTATGGAGTTTGTATTTTGAGGAAAAACTCCAATTACCCTTCAGAAAATAATGTAGCAGGTGAAGACTTCTGTAACAGAAGTGCCTGTGGAGCAGAGTACACACTCCCTTCTGCTGTAAATCCTGAACAAATTGATCTCACTGGTAAAATAACAACAAAGAATTTATTTTAGGAAGAGTTTCCATCATTAGAGTTAAACATTTGTAATTAGCTGAGTGTAAAGCAGACCGTTTTCCTCCATTTTAAGCACGTTTTGGTAGTTTAAATGCAATGTTTATTCTAATAAGATAGGCTGACTTCTAAGAAAAAAATAATTTCTAAAAACAGTGCTCTTCTTGGCAACCTGAGTATCAGAATGTTAAGCAGAATAATTTCCCTTGGACTGTTTATTTGGGTGGAGCCATAATAGCACTGAAGCCCCAATTTAATCTTTGACTACATGTTTTCAGTGCACAGGAATGTCCAGCTATTGGTTTCTACTCAAAACAGAAACCCAGGAGTTATCAGGTCTTTGCATTCAATAATAGAGACTTAAAAAAACATTCCAATTTGAAGTAGAGAAGGAAATGTTAACTTGAATGGTAATTAAGCTAGTGATGCAATCAAACTTATATTAGAGGAAAAAGCATTAAAAGTAGTACTTTGCTGAACTCTTTGTTGCTGCACATGAAAACTGTAATACGGATAAACACATTACTTCTACCAAAAATGCATTAAAACACTGTAACAGCAGTGTTTGTTTTGGTCATCTCTGAGCTCCTCTGTCACTTTGAAAGTGTATTATACCAAATTGGTATCTTTTAAGGGAAGGGGACAAATTTGTTCCTACCATGTTACTCAGTAGAGATATAATCATTTTATTTGCTTGCTTGTCTCTTCCATTTGAGTTGGAAATGAATTAGCAATGCAATAAGACAAGACAAAAAATGCTATGTTTGAAATGAAATTTGCATTTCAAAACAGTACATTCAGCCAGATAAAATAGAATTTCCTCTATATCTCATTTATTTGTTGAATAAAATGCAATATTTCAGCTTTCTATTATTTTCTGCTTTACAATATGCTTGACCTGTTTTGGTCTGTGTTGCATCAGGAAAAAAAAGCTAAATATGTAGCCATGCAAAGTTCAGTTTTATAAACTGCTGCATAATTATGTTCTTGACATTTGTTAAAATTTAAACAAAATTGGTGTCTAGCCATCACGGCAGAAAAGGACTCTCTTTCCCTTCTGGGGTTAACTCATTAATAGCTTTCTGCATTGTTAGAATGAGACAACTGTTCTTAAAGATTTCATTTTCCCCTTCCTCAGAACTAACTAATGCCACAAACCCCACCTGACCCCAACAGTCAAAACTACTCGGTAGCTTTCCGCAAAGCCCTTGAACAGTGCATTCCACTTCGCCAATATTCTTTGCTGTAGGGCATTTTATGGAAAGCCAGTAAAATGCCATTATTAGTGTGAATTTTAAGATTATTTAAATGAAGGTGTTAATTTAAATGGAACTTAGATTGACATCTGAAACTTTTTGACTCTTTCTTGACAATGAATTTTAAAARTCAATAGTTTCTGTGAGCTCTGTTAGTGACAAATACTGTTCATTCTGTGAATCCCAGTCTCAGTGACTGTGAGTTATGTGTTCATATTTCTGTTGGTCTGAATAATGGTCATAACTGGACCCTTTTTAGATTTGCAACTGTTGTAATCTGTGCAGAGTGCATAGTTTATGGACAATCTGTTTTTACATACCAGACTTGCAAACTATTTGTAGAAGTTCAAGGATTTTACAGTTGTGAGGCCATTTTTTCAAGCTGACATTAACTGGTCAGGCCAAGGAGAAACCAATAGTTCGGACCAATTGTGAACTATTTTTATACTTGCAGACTTTACAAACTGTGCAGCAAAGCCACTAAGTTTACAGAAGTATTGAGCTAATTAGTTGAGAAATCACAATTTATGAAGTCTGGAAAACCTGAACACGTATGCGTGGTGTAAAAGAGGAGTTCCAAGATCTGTTGCAGATTCCCCGGAAAAGCCACTGGCGTTCAGAGGTGGCCGCACACTGCTATAATCTCTGTGAGATGAGAAAAAGCCTCTAAAGAGATGCTGGCTGAGATTACAGTGGCAGTAAAGAAATAGTTTCACAAAAAGTCATACAGTACTTCATGAAGCCCTTGCTATTATTGCAACTACTACGTCTGTGTTGTTTACTAATATTTACAGTGGAAGCTTTGCAATCTTAAGAAGTTTTAATTTTAGTAGGTCCAACATTTTGAACCCATCCTAATAAAATGATTGTTTGAGTTCTCACTGAGGCCCTGGGTTTAAAAATAAGAAGCACTTAAGTGGCTCAGGGAATTGCTTTTTTGAGATATTTAGGCCTGTTGCTCCCACTGAAATAAGGCTCACAAAATGTTTTCTCTAGGTATTTCTCTGACTCTAGGGGTGTCTTTACAGGGCTTCACTTGGCTAACTTTCCCTGGAAATCAGTGGGATTTGAAGTGTCAAATGACCGCTGAAAATGGGACAGTTTCTCCTACTTCATTTCAATTATTTTAAAAATGTTATTTCTGGACAGATAATTCTGACTTCATATCACCCTTGAGCTATGGATCATAAAATAACAGTAAACTGTTTTTGAAAAGTGAGGAGAAAACACCAAATAAATTCCGTTATTTCAGTGTCCTCCCCAAACTCCCACTTACCTCTCTGCTGAGCCTGAAAAATATTCAGGCTGAAGCATCATTAAAACAAATGAACAAAAAGGTTAGGGGACGCTCCGCGTCGCATAACAAGAATAGTCTTCATGACAGCGTCACTACTTCGCACCCCCTGTGCATCTCTCTGGGTTGGGTTTGTGTAGAATGGAAGCCTGATAAAGCCTTGTAAAAGGAAAAAGAGAAGCATTTATTAATGTGTTAATAGACTGCAATGCTTAAGCAGTTTTCTTATGAAAAGTATGTTCTTTTTTTCTCTTCCTTTCTTTTTTCAAATTCACAACTGAAAGTACTGTTGCTATGTTACTGTAATAGTGTGTAGGCTGCTAAATAAATAGAGGGAGTTTAGTCCATGCCAGAAATAGAAAGCCAGGTCAGAGGTGACATTTGGGACATGTTGGGAAAAAAAAAGAATATATAATTATTTCTTTCCTTCCTATCATTCTCTTCAGTCTCATTAACCCCAGACTACTTAGAAGGAAATTACAAAAGAATTTTTGGACATGTGAGAGCACTAAAAATTAACACCTCTGGAGTTTCGCTCAATCTTTTGGTTTTGCTTTTTGCAAGATCAAATTTGCAAGGGCAACTGGTAAAAGCATGGTGCCTCACGCACTTCTGAACCGAAGAGCTGCTTCAAGGTGTCAGCAAGATAGGGAACTGTTGAAGCTGCACTCTGAAAAGGTGTGCTCAGAAGGCAAAACCTGACCGAGAGAATAGGCTTTGAGCAAATATACTCCTGGGAAGACAGAGGCAGGAAATTTGAATCCATTTTCTGATTTTCCTTTCTGGAATAGTTTGGCAGGTTACCAAGGACCAGATATACAAAAACGTGCATAGTCTCTTGTGCAAGTCTCCCTAGGTACCTGCTTGCCCCTTTAGCTGCCTAAACATCTTTGTAAACCTGGCCTGGGAAGGTGGGTGAGTTCCTCACTTACACAGCAGGGTCATTTTTGTCCCTCTCCTGGTGGCTGCATGCACTCGTCATGTGCACAACCCCGCACCGCGACCACGTGGTGTCACTTAGCTCCAGCCATGACTGAAATTCAGTCACTGGTGGGACCCGCGAGCCCTGTCCTCCCTCCATCTCTGTCCATGCTGGGAATTAGCACTGCAGCCTCACTGCGCATGGAGAACGGCTTCATTTCCAAAATGTTGTCGCAGACGCTGAACGCTTTGGGCTAGGTTCAGCCGGCCACCAAACCCACAGCCCGTGGCGGGTGCCACACGGAGCAGCTGGGCTGCGCCGAGGCCCCGCTGCTCCCGCTGGGCGCCAGCAGCCCGGCTCTGCCGAGAGCAGCTGCGATCTGTCCAGCCTTCTCACGCGTGGGAGGCAGGACGTGGAAATACGAATCCAGCTCGCTGCCCTCCCCTCTGATGCCTGACTTTTATGGAGTTGTCCTGGTCTAGCCAAAGCTGTGCATTCTTGATTTTAATCTTAATTACCTTGGATTATATCTATTTGAATGCTCATATTGGTTCAGACCTATTTTACATTGGAAGTTTGCTTCAGTAAATTGACAAGCGTAATGTAAGCTGGTATGCCCRTTTTAAACCAATATGAATACTCATATGTGAGTTAATTTGGCAGATTTTAAATTAATCTGGAAGAGTTTACCTTTATATATATGTATAAACATCACTGATGTGATACAATATGGGGCATCTAATTTCTTTATGAATCAGAGAAAAAGACCACAACCATAACCAAAAACAGTTTAGTACATGCAACCCCATTAGAGATTCCTTTGCAATATTTTTATACTTCCACAAATCTTTTATTTTCCCTACAAACCAAAAATGTAACTATACCCTCTCCCCAGGAGACGACTGGATCTAAGGATGGAATCTGAGGCATTCCAGAAAATCCCACATTCACCCTAAAAATATATAGAGGAAAGCTAAATAAGGGGATACAACATGAGGCAATGACCCTAAGTACAGTTTTTCTTGCTCCTAAATTGCAGGGGGGCTAAAATTCTCTTTTTATCTGTTAAGACTTCTCTGAATGGAGGGCTGGAGTTTGAGAAGCTAGGGATATCTCCTAAAATGATGGATTTGAATAGTTGGTTTAATAAGAAAGTTCACTAATTTTCAGCCACAAGCCAGCCCGTAGTGCCTTAGACCTCGAGACATGTCCGCAGAACACGTGGGCTTCTGTGTCAGAAAATGAACAAGTAGTTTAGGATCCATCGGGTTTATTTATTTATTTACATCAGGAGCTTTTGCTGCTGCCGTGATTGGAGACATTTGTTTATTTTTCCAGCACAACCAGTATTCAACCTCGAACTGAAGGAGCGAGTGTTAGAGACTTTCTTGTACCTTGTAGAGTTCAAAACCTGGTTTGGGCTCTGTCACATCCTTTTACCCTTGCCAGAGATTGCATTTATCTCAGACTCTGAAGAGCAATTATTATGATTTATCTGTCTTTGGAGTGACCAAGATTTTACCAGGCATTTTCTACACAGAAATTTCCAGTGGGATAACTGAAACCTACAGCCTCTCCTTTCCAGGGCTTTGTTGCTCACCCTCCACAAATTGCGCAGTTTCAGCCACCACCAGCAGCGCTGTAAATGGAAAGGAGGATGAATTATACCCACTGTGGTTCTGTTATGTTATCCTCCTAAAGGACCTATTTGTCTTTCATTGTATTTCCAGATCCTTTGTGCTTGAAATGGTCTTCCAAATTTTATAAATAAACTCTATTTCCTCACTGGTAAATTGAAACTGTTTATCCATTATAGTATTCCAAATGGTCCGTAATGAAGTTTGCCTGTCTTTTTGTTGGGGCTAACAGCTTGATTGTTAAACTGGAATGAAACGATGTCAAGGCAGAAGATGTCTCTCACGGCCAGGTTTCAGATATGCTATGGTTAACTAGGTGAGGATTAAGTCTGTATACGCTGCCACTTTAAATCCCAAAGGATTCTGCTTACCATGGGACTTACCTTGTCAGGTGTTCAGAGAGGCTTTAGCAAAACTTGTCATTCAAGAGTGGGTGCTGCCATTTCAGAAGGTGAAGAATCAGCCAGAACTTGCTTGAAGTGGTAGTTGTGCACTGTGTCCTTTCCAGAGCACCATGATATAAGACAGTCATAGAGAGGTACCCGAGTGATATGTCTCAGGAACATTTCCAGGCAAATGATTTGCATGTATTTTAGCAACCTGAGCTATGTGAAGTTTTAAACTGTGGAAGACCTAATTCTTATATATTCAGAACTTACTGTGCACCCACAGACAAGTTTCAGTTTGACTAGTTCCTCAGGTTTACTGGATTTGGAAATGGAACTGGGATCTCTGTATGAGCATATGATTTTAGTTCAGACGTTGGAGGTTTTTGAAGAAAGCAAGTGTTTTATATGCCATCTATGCTTAAGGGTAAAAAATAAGGAGTGGAGGAAAGCAAACTTAGATATAAGATCTCATCATGACACACAGGATCATTTTGTTGTGGGACAACTGATCACTTCTAGCTTGTATTTAGGGTTGCTGCCATCAAGATGCCTGCTCTGGTTGGGATAGTGATCATGCAGAATCACTCCAGATCTAGTTTATGGTATCACTTCAGGGCAGGATCTTCATGGTTCCTTGCTGGGACTGATGAGGAAAAGGTGTGTGACCTCACACAGCAACAGCAGCAAATAAGTATGGTGATATGGTGATGTAGTACCATCAAGTCTGTGCTATCAAGCAGAAAACTTTTCCTTTGCAAAACAAAATGTAGTCATAACTGATAGCAAGGCCAGGTAAACTTGGCATTGCCTTTAATAAGCTGGTGGAATGGGACAGGTGTACAATCAAACTGAAGGGTTAAAGTTTAGATCTACAGCTTTAATTTATATTTACCAGTTTGCAAAAACCTGTCTGAAACATCTTTTTGTCCTCCCTGAAAGGATTTCAGATATAAAGTACTTAGACGCATCAGAAAAAATATCTTGAAATAGAAATGGCACCTCATGTTCTCTAGTAATATAGGATTTTAAGAAGAAACCAGAAGCCATAAAATGTAACAGTCTCAAATTCTAGCTTACTATGACACTATTTATGGGCAACATTTAAATAATCATCTGAGCTGTTTCCCCCATGTATTCCTTACAACTAACTTATGATTGGTGATATCTTGTCTTCATTAAACACTGAACTTGAATATGAGAATTGAGCTTCAGGCTTTTCTCTGTTCAGTATGAATGTGGACCAAGCACAGAGTCATGTTCCTCAACAACAAGGAGATGGGGGGAAAAGAGCAGAGAGGAAGGGAATCGCCTGTCCTGCTGCTATCAGAGCTCCTGGTAGCTCCAGTGTAACTGAGAGATGTGGTGCGTGATATGGGAATTGCAGCATTTACCTGCTTGTAATTGGAAACTGAGGACAACAAATGTATAATAACATGTTAAAAAGCACAGTTTCACTTTATTTTATGTAATATCTTTCATGCAAAACCTATCTGCCCAAAGGCATGAGAGCCAGACAGAATTAGGGTGAAAAATAAAAGCAGAGTTGCAGAGAAATTGATAACCTCTTAAAAGAATGAACTGTCACTGAAAAATCTCACTTTCTATTTGAGAGATAAAAATCTATGCATGGTGCAGCCATTTTTGCTTTGCATGGTCTAAGATTTGCATGACTCACAGCCAGCAGTGTGCTGAGGACCTAGAAATACATAATACAAAAGCACATGCTGGCTGCTGGCTAGGGAATTCCCATAGCGTCTTCGAAATGATGATTTTGCTCGATGGGGCAACACAAGGTGTGCAAGGCATATGCACGTAATGTTTGTCCCCTACATGAGGTTATTAATCTAAAGAGTGAGAGACAGTGTGAAGGCTGCTAAACACCTACTGTTGTAGCAGTCAGTCCTAGCTGGTGAGAAGGGTGATGTAATGGATCAAGCAGGCAGGAGAAAGTTTTCGAAAGGGGGTGTAAAATTTGAAAGACTGCATGTAGGAATAAAGAGTCATATTCCTAATTCCAGGATGCGGGCAGCTCAGCAGATGGCCTAGCAGATGAGTTGCTATGTACCAGAATACTGCGTGAGAACGGGAGTGTCGACAGGGAGACTTCATGCAGAAACATATCCCTGCCCAGTGAGTGGTATGGGGTAAAATCAGATGCCATGGTCCCTACCCCAGCTGGTCCTTCTTTCCCCCACCAAGGTGCTTTGTTTACCTGCACACTGAGCTTTCCATGAGAGTATTTTGTTTGGTGTTCTGCTTTACAGCAATTTCCCCCCCCCCCATGCTTCGCCCTCCCTCTCCAAAGTGAAAGCCATCCCCAGAAGTGTAGGTCCTTGTCTGTTACGCTAATACCTATGTTACCTCTCTAACCACTTGCCCTGTCCTACACTGCAGGTCTCAGGCTGGAAGCTGGTGTGTCGCTTGAGGTAGAAAACGTCTTGCTTTGGGGAATTGCCTCACTGGAATGTTTTAGGCTTATTTCCTACAATTCCAGCTCCTCCAGCAGTGGAATCCAGTGGTCCCAGAGATTTCATGTGTGTTCTGGGTCACCTGCATCTTCCCTAGTAACTGTAGTCCTTCCAGATATTTAGGGAAGAAGCTGGCCACTTCAGAAAATCTCTCAAAATCAGTTCTTTGCCTAAGAACTGACGTGTTTGCATCTTTCATCTTTCACTGCTTATGGTTTATGTGACTTTTGGGCTCCATTTGCAGATCATCTGTGCAATTATAGCTAGATTCTGGAAAAAGCATCTTTACCACTAAGAGCTTAGAGTAGCCATTGCCATGTCACAGTCACATTGCACTGCTTCTCAGTATCAATGGTGTTAGGAGCTTACATAAAGCTATATTTTTTTGATTTTCTAACAAAGCTCTGTTAATCCAGATCAAAATATTCATATGGGAAACTCCAATAATCCAAACTTTGTGATGCAGCAAAAGTCTGTCTCACTAACCGGTTCATAAGTAACATTGATTAAGTGACTGTTACTAAGCTGTTTCAAGAAGCTCCATTTCCAATGCCATCTACAGGAAAACTATATAGGTGTCGACTAATGCATGAATGTAAATCACTATAATTACGCTGATAAGCACCTTGCTCAGATGTTGTTGGGTTGAGACTGGCACCTTTTTCATTTAAGTTAAACCACTTCCAAAGCAATGTAAATTAACTCGGGAAAAATGTTCTTTTTTCCAGCATCAGAGGGTTCCCATGCCATAGTTATGTTACAAGATACATGGCAGCTCAACTATGCTAGTAAAACTGCAGATAAGCCCTTCGATCCAAACAATAATGACACAGGCAGTGATAATCCCTGCTTTCCCACACACCATCCTGTCAAAATGGCTTTTAATATCTTGTAATCTTAAGAGCGTAGTTCAGTTTTCGTGGCTCCTTAGCCCTGGGTGTATTTTCTTGGATTTCCAACAAAGAGATTCTTTAATCCCTCCTATTTTTTTATGGTCCACTGGAGCCTGCATGAGGACTACCAAACTCCTGGAGCTCATCCCAGGATCGACTGTCATTTCCATTCAGGCTTGGCCAGTCACTGGGCTGACACTAATTTAGTGAGCCCCCACTGAAGGCAGCTTGGGCCAGGTGGTACGTGAATACATGATTGGGGCTATTTGATTGTTGAACTGCTAAAATGACTTTAGCAAGGAGGATGTTATGTTCTAGAGCTTCCTGGGAAAATGCTTTTCCAGAGAATTTGTATGCCAAAATAATGATATTTCATAATTAAATTCTGCATGTACGGTAGTCTAACAACAAAAAAATCCAGTTCTATATTCGCTGTTTGTAAAATAATACTCTCCAAACTGTCTTTCAGCTTAAGGGCTGTGACTCAAAGTGGAAGGTTTTATGTTAGTAAAGGAAAAAGTAAACATCATCGTCTGTCTTACTGTAAGAAAGCAGAAGGATTTTAAAAACTATGTTACTTTGGCTCACATTTATTCCAAATAAAATGAATTTTTGGGGCATCATACATGCTCACAGTAAAACAGTTAAATAGGAAATAGTGAAATCCATCATGATTTTTACATAACTCTTTCTTTCATAACATACTTGTGAAATGGAATAGTCAGAATGCAATAATCTGACCATGTTTTTTTCCACAGCTTGAAGCATTAGTGGCCATCTGGAAAAGTACGTGGTTAGGTTCATTCAGTAAATAGACTTAGCAAAAAAATCACCTCTAAGGAAATGAAAATTTGTTTTATTTGCTTGGGTAAGTTGACTCTTGCTAGGAAGAAACATAATGAGGCAAAAAAAAAATCTTGCTTGTCATCACTCTTACATGGCAACGGTATCAGCCTGCACAAGCAGGTTCAATACCGCTCTCCAACCCAGGGAGCACCTGGCCAACTCGTCTAGGGGCTCTCCTTACATGAGAACAGAGGGAGCCTAATATGCTTCAGGAAAAGACACTGGAGAGGTCTTCAGAGCAGAAAACAGAAATGCTCAAATGCTGAAAAAACAGTAACCTTTTGCGGGTAACTCGTGTGAGTGGTCTAAAGAAAGCTTATTGGCATGAAGCTGTGAATCCCTCCAAAGCTTGACTTAGCATTTTTAGTCTTTGTGTGAGTAAGAAGCTCTGGTGGCTGCCAGAAAATGCATCAGGCTGTTTTTCACTCTTTACCTCGGCGTGGCGAGTGTGAGGCCTGCAGGTTGCTCCTTCTACCTTTGCAGGGGGCAGCCGAGGGCAAGAGCAGTGGCTGGTGACTTCTGACAAGTGTTTGGCCATTTCAGAAACCTGTTCTGTTTGTAGCATTTGTAATCGTAACATAACAACTTATTTGAAAAACCTTGGCTGAAAAAGCCAGTTATCACTCTGTTAGTGTAGGGTGTTGCCTCTTTTCTTCCCGGTAAAATGCTGAGCCGGGGCCCGTGCCTGTTCTGGGAATGGGCTACAGACGCTCGTAAGCAGTCAGCAGATACCAGAGACCAGGGTAGGGAGGCCCAACAGGGACCTGGGGAGATGTCCAATGCCTGTTGATAATCCAATTATTAAAAACAAATGTTGATTTGGTGAACTTCTAGCCAAAAACTGTTATGTCAGAAAGACACTTTTCTAATGCTGTTTCTAAGTGCAGGGATATAAGTGTGACAAGACTGGGGGCATTTCTTAGCTGGGTGGAAAGAAGAGATGAGCTATACAGATAGTTATCTAACAAACTGGGCCTACTGGAGTCCTTGCAACTTTGACCCTGTTCTTTTGAAACTGATGTCTGACTACATTATGTATTTGGCTCAGTATTATTCCTAGCTCCGCTTTTTGGTGAAAATTCCATTAATTAGTAATTTAGTTCAGTGGGATAAGAAAGATTCCAACTTTGTATGCTTAGTGCATTTAGTGGTTTAAATCTTTAACTTAAAATTCTTCCTTATTGAACACAATATCCTTGGGGCAATTCTTAGTTTTAAAATGTCAGGCCATCACTTAATCCAGGACTGAACTAGAAGCTGGATACTTTGGAGAAGATTCTTAGGTATCAAAAGCCACTGGTAGAAAATCTGCCTGGGAATGGTGCTGGACTGCTTCTGGGGAACTTGCCTTCTAGTTGCATGTTGTTCTGGCTGCAGATGCAGCACTGCTACTTTTCCCCTGACCTAGGACCCCAGGCAGAGCCACTGAATGAATCATGGGTCTGCAGTCAGCTGTTTGACTCTGGAGCAGCACAGAGGCAAAGGTTTTGAGTGTGGAAATGCAAGACAAGAAATCATGAGTCTTATGCTCAGTGCACAAGACTCAAAGGTCTCCTTAGATGCCTTTGGTTTTGCTGTTTTTGACTATATCCCACCAGCCCAGCCTATCCCTCATTCTTCCTTCTGCTGGTTTTCATGGCTAACCCTAGGAATTCATATGAGTGGTTCCTTGGCTCCTCAGGTGCCAGAATTGTGGCTGCAACCCCTGCTAGCTCACAGAAAAGCAAAGTAGCCACAGGCTTAAGAAATGGCAAACCAATAGAAAGGTCTATGCTGTTTCTTTCACTTGAAATGTAGCTTTTTCAATCACATGTTGGAAAACGGATTCTCGAGCAAGATCATTTTGCCCGAAGCAAACAGTGCTGTGCTGCTGGAGGTCTGGTTTAGCAGAGTAGACCCACAACACCTGGAGAACAGAGCTTTTGAGATGCTATTTCTATAATTTAAAACTAAGAGCTGGAGGAAATCAGCTTTGTGTTTAATTTCTTCTTTATCTTTTCATATGGGGCTGATACCAGGCTTCAGAAACAAGTTTCAAAATGGTTAGAGTACCCTGCTCAATTAACTCTTTACTGACTCTTCCTTACAGGTTTTCTCATACCTGCAGCATTTATTATTGTGTTGTAATAGAAAAGCATAGAGAAAAGCATAGAGAAATATTTTTTTCTTCCTCCTTGACTTTAAATAGATACTACAGTCTGTGATCCTAGCACAAAGCATACTGAAATTATACAGAAGTCTGCACTGCCTTTGTTTAATTTTGGATCAGGACCAGGTGTGCATATTTGTAAAGTTTAGCAGAAGCTGGTTCTGTGCACTTTTTCAATTCAAATTGATGTTTCTAACACAGAGCTTAAGCGAACCGTCAGGTGACATTAATCACAGGTATACTTCACGGCTTTTGATTTAAACGTGGATTAGAAAATATGTATAGCAACCATCTAAATATTGCTAAAGGCATTGATCCTTTAATGCAAAAGAATAAAAGTACCAATGTCCTGAAGAACAATACAACAAAGAGTACTGTAGCTCTGGCTTTGCACAAATGTAGGAATTTTTCACCGAATACAAGAAATGACATGGGGAACTGCCATGGTATTATTTAAGCACTTCATTCATCTGCAACTTCAATGGTATGCCGTGGGTCTGATTTTGCACCTGTAGTTTTTCACTGAAAGTATGAGTTCACCTTATTTTAGCTATCAAATAGGAATGAACACAGAATCTGCGTTGAAAAACAGTCTTGGAGTAAGTCTTAATCCAGCTCCAGGTTTCTTTCAAGGAAGTTGAATTATTCTGCTTAATTTTAATGAGAATTGAAATTGCCTGCAATGGAGAGGAGACTCAAGCTACAGGATGACAGGAGCAAAACTAGCACACGAGGAGATGGATAGAGTTGTTCTACAGAGTATTTGAAATATCAGTAGGATAGATTGGATTTTGGACTGGATTTAGTGAAACATAAGTACCCAACTATCCCCACATTCCTAGACAGGCTTAAAACTCTGTCATAATTATTTTAAAAAATCATTGTGAACATGATGTATGTTGTAACTTCATGATAGTAATAGTGCAATGATATTAGTAAGGCCTGTGATTCTCCACTTTTTAAGTAGTAAGAAAGTCATAGAATAAAATATGAACACATATGAGGGGTTTAAAAAATGAATTCAGTCATTAAGACCAGAAGCTCTGTAAGTACCAAATTATTGTTGCAGAAGCATTCCTTTTATCTATGGGTCATAATTTCCCAGAAACGAGGAAAAAATATAAATGCTCCCAAACATCTGTCCCTTTGGTATAAAGTGTATTAAACAACAAAAAAATATTCTTCATGGATAGAAAAAAAATGTTGGTCAGGGCATTTCAGACAGAAGCCCATAATGGCTAATTTAGTGAATAAGGAAGAAGAAAAAAAATGCAAATGGCTTTATCACCTGATTTGTAAAAATTCTCCATTCACTTGAGTTTTAAAATGAATTCTTCTTTATGCTGAAAGAAAAAACTGGAAACTTTTTGCTGTAGTAGAATTCAAAGCAGGAGGTAATTGTAGTGACTACTGGCAAACAAATAGCAAATACTCTGAGGTGAAAACCGCAGAGCTGGAAATCATGCATCTGCTAAGCTAGGTCAGATTCTGTGCTTGATTACACTGCATGAACAAATTATGGGAAGGTACATTTTAAGCTTTTTTTTTCATAAGTGAGAAAACAGTCCATATTTTTATTTTCTCAAAGCAGAGCAGAAATTGTAAGGAGAGCATGGCGACATGAGTTTGCTGCGTTATTGGTTTATAGGTTGTCCTTTGGAGTAATACAGGTAAAAATATCCCATTTCTTGCAGGCTAAACTATAAGAGTTACTTAAGCAGCTCAATCCATTTTGTTTCCTATGTCAACTCTTTGAGTGGTGGCTTGCTCCCACAATAAAAAGTAAGTCTTTATATCAAAGGCTAGGAATCCGCTAATAGGGTGAATGAAAATTGGCAGCCTCCAGCCAATGTAGACATTAAATAATGGTGCTAGACTGATTCATCTAAAGCAAAGAAGCACATAGGAATGCCAGCAAAATCAATAAGCTTTTTCTTCCACATCTCCTGGAAGCCAGCTGAGCAAATATTGTAACTTTTGGAGCTGCCTGTTGGCAATAGTAGCGCTCCATGTTTCACCCCATCCCAATTCTCGTTTGTCCAGCCTCTGTTCTGCTTATACACAAAAATCCTCCTTTTCATACCTGTGTCAGCGCCACAGAAAGGATCAGAGCAAAATTCTTCGACCTGTACCCTATATACATCAAGACCATTAGAAACCACAAATTTCAGGCAGTCTTTAGTGCAAAGCCAGAAAGTGGTCAAGGCTTTTTTCCCTGTTGCAGTTCTTGAAATTTTCCCAACCTAAAAACAGTTTGCTGGGTTAGAAGTCATGTTGTAAAAATCTCCCTTCCCTTCTTTGGAAGCTTCTTCAGTTTTCCTCCCCATTTTATAGTGAATCCATCAGCTCTCTGGAAAGAGTAGTTTCCTGAATACTTCCATCGTTTGAGCCATTACATTCTCTTGCTTATCTTTATCATGCATAGTACATGTGGGTTTTGTGTGTTTCTGCTTACTCTTGTAACCTGTTGAAATCAGAAAAGGAATTTTTCCACTGGCTTGCTAAGACTTCATAGTCTTCAAATATGATACTCTCTTCTTCCCTCTAAATCCAAATATTCCAGGAAAAGAACAATCACTTCCCTCAACATATCCCAAGAAACAGCTTCTTGATCATTTGCAATGATTTCTAATACAAAAATCAAGACAACATCACCATACGATTCTTCCTTGGCTTTGTAAACCATTCAAAAAAATTATTTCCTACTTGGGGAAACTTTTTTCTGTCTGCAGAAGGACTAGATCAAGCATTAAATCTCCTTGCAAGTTCACGTATATCCTTGTCTTTTATCGTATATCCTAGTCTGGCTTTCTAAAAGCCTCCTAAATCTGTCAGCATCATGTCATAGTCTTCTCAACAGTCTGCATCCATGTTACAGCCACTTGTACTGTTTGACTGAAAAACTTTCATAAACTTACTTTTTATTTTAGAATCCACTTAATTTTGGCTGATTTATCAATGTGTGCTTTTATAACATAAATCTTTGTTATAACCAATCAGTATTTTACCTCTCATTTGGTGTCATTCCAATCTAGTAGTCAGTAGTTAAGATTTTAGTAACCACATTTGCAACATATCACCTGGTCCATTTCAAGACTGCGGCATGCATTTTACTTTTACACAGTATCCTAACTAGTCACATTTACAAACTACTTCTCTGAAAAACATGGTAAGAAAGAGTCATAAGCGAAGGAGAAGAGTAGGAGTAATTCCACATTCACATCTAAATTTGTATCAAGTGTGGGATGCAGTTTAAAATAAGAAAAGATAATAGTTGGGGTTTTGTTGTTTCTTTCCACCTCTTTGAAAAGTATATTTTGCTAACACTCTTCAGCTCTTTAAAAGTGTAAGTTCAAGTGAGGGACCTTTGCTACAGAGTTTCATGAGTTAAAATTAACCTTGAAAGTTAGCAGGAGGTGTTATTAGCTCTGTATTTATTTTATTTTATTTTTTCAGATCTGACCAGAAAGGGGTAGCATGCAAATGGCTCTTTGTGGTTTAAACAAATAAGCCATGAAGTCTAAAAAAGGAAAGCAGTGCCTGCTTTCTGTGTACAACCATTGCGTTCAGAGGTGTCTTTTGTATCTGTTAAAGCCTGTGACTATAGCTTCATTTTTACTCGAAAATATGCCATATTCTGTGTGACTGGGGAAGGAGGGATCAGAGAAGAGATTTAACTTGTTTTTCTCTTCAAAAGAGAACTCCCACAGTGCCAACCCTATGGAAATCAGGAAGGGCTTTGGGAACGGCACAGAAATGAACCTTGTCTTTCCCTACAGAACGTAAAAGATTTGTTATTCAAAACGTCAATTAATCCACATCAGAAAGCTGCAAAGGTTTCCAGTGTGGTGCCCATCCCTGAATTCCCTGGCCAACCTCGGTGGTTTCACAAGCACGCTTCCTATTGTTCCCTACACKCTGTTCTCTGCCCTGTTGCTGGGTGAAACACCCAGACAACAGCAGCGACAGACTAACCAGAGTAACTACATACACGGAGACAGGGAAACTCATTTTCCACAGATATCAAATATCTTTAAAAAAAAAATTCTATTCCCATTCAGATACACGCTTTTGGGGTGTCATGYGCAAGAATTATCTCAGAACCCTTCATAAAACAGAATTTCTCTCCTCTGCTCAACTTGGCTCCAAGTCTGCAGACAGCACTTTGCATTGGTACATTTTAATGAAAGCCAGAAGAAAAAAGTAACTTCATTATATTTTTCCTTTTCCTCTTTGCTGCGTTAATTTATTTTGTCAACTCTGAACTTTTGGATTCAGTTTAGCTCAGATCATTTTCAGTTAAGACGAGGCACATGGCTTTGGTGAATGGTGAGCTGTCACTGACTTAGCTTTGTTCCTGGTTTCAGACACTCTTTTGGTCCTTGCTCTGCTTGAAGCTGTGGTACTTCTAGCCAGGTGTTTTTCTCTCATGGTTTATTAGTGGATCATAAAGTTCTTGCTCCACTATTTACTAATCTATTTACTGAAGACATATACTCTGTGGGAGTTTATTTCAGAAAAATTGTTATTCTAAAGCATAAATAAAACAGACACACAACTAAAGGATCAATGGGCATTCTCTTTACTGAAGTTTAAAATATATATTGTTCTTTATTTCCAGGGTTGTTAGGCTCTCATAATTCTCTTTGTACTTTGACAGGTCTCCAGAAATTTGGTCAGTCATTTATGCAGTTAGGAGTTAGGCATTCAGAAGTTCAAACTACTTTGTTTTTCTTGTGTGATTAGTCTGGTTTCTCATATTACATTCCAGCCTTTGGCTTACATGCTTGGGAAGTATTTGATTACTGAGCTGTCTTCTTTTTATTACCTTAAAAAATCAAAATATAGGTTAAATTATGGCTTTTAGAGAGAGGAGTTGAAGAAATCCATTGTGCTAAAGCAGCAATGCAAGGCAAAGTCTTGCATAACCAAATGTATTTTCATTAAAGATAAAAGAAAATGTTTTTGAGACATGAAGTGATTGGACCACATTCTGACTTCTAGAAGAACCTACTCCTTCCAATCTGAAGTTTCTAATTATTGACACAGCTGATGGTGAACTGACTCCTATTGCAAAAGGGAAGGTTAAAAGTGTAGAGGGCTAGAACTTGAACAAAATCTTTCCCATAACTTAAGAAAATAAAAGCAAAAACACCTATAAGAGCTCTCTGAGAAGTATAGATTATGAATATACAGATGAAGAAAGAGATCAGTTCACAACATTTATACAGTCCATTAGCCTTAAATGTATTTACAAAGCGTGTTTGACAAGGTTCTGGTTGAGGGTTGATGGTTGTTTCAAGGGAGTTGTGCAGGACCCACACCTGTCGTAGCATCTCTTGGGGAATGACTGAGCATCTAGGAGCATCCACGCTAAGCTGAATTGGCTAAGCATCTTCTAGGTAGCTGGGAAATGTACTGTCTTGTGCAGGCTTAAATTCATTTTCATAATGATAGGTAAAAAATAAGTGTGATTCAGAGTTTGGCTTCAACTGACCCATGGGTCAAGCTGCTGTTGTTTGTTGTTGTAATTTCTATAGTTACACTGGAAGCCCTCTGGGCCTTAGGTTTTTTGACTGCCTAATGCCAGAAATAACTAGTTGGAATAAAAGTGTTAATAGTCTGATGGCTGCGTGTGTGAGTCATAGCCACGGTGGCCTTTGAAACAAAAGAGAGATTGCTGCGAGTACAGCAGTAGAGAAAGCCTTTCCTCTGTGCAACCCTACATGTTCATTGCAGGTCAGATTTAAACTTCCCTTACTGAGAGCACAAACAGCTTTGCTATTTACGCTCTGAGCTCCCATACCCCAAGGTCCCTGTAATCCAAAGATATACTTAAGGGAGGGCTGAAAGGCTTGCAGAAGCAAACCCTTCCTCGTACTCGCTGAAGAACCCTGGGGAGACTTCTTCCCCAGCAGCTCCCAGACAGGGAAAGGGTCAATCACTCTGGCTGATTTTGTATAGTCCACCCTCATATCAAAATTATTGGCCACCCAGGTTCAAAACACAGGAAGACTTCCACATAACTGTCAAACACACATTTACGCATGGTGCTTCCTTGTTTCTCCATGGTGCATTACTTTTGCACTAGAAGAGGAAGTGCCCTCTTGGTTTCATGACACTATACACTGCGTGCATGCTTCAAATACACACTGTGAAACAGCATTTTTCAGAGAGAAAATCTGCAAAGTCTGTCTTTAAAGTGAGAAGATGGTTAACTATGAGCACATCAGTTGTTTGGAGTCAAGTTGCAAGATTCTCACTTTGTCTTGCCTAGGCTTTACTTGGACTTCAAGTAGTGAAAACAGAGGGGAGAACTTGGATTACAGCCCAAACAAGTGTGAGCTCAATTCCTCAAAGTATTCTAGTTTAACTGAGGTCAAAAGACTATTCCTGAGTTTGCTGCGAAACATGTGCTTAAGTACCTTCTGGATCTGAAGTTGGGTGGCAAATGATCTGGTTATATGGTTTTTTTGGTACCCTCAGAAAACCGCTGCCAACAAAGAGTTTTTGTCAGGTTGAATTTGTGAGCTTAAATACTGCACTTGCGCCTTTAGACTCAGAGCTGTGTGTTTTTTTCAATGGCACTACCCCTCCTGAAGTTTCAGGATCAAAACACTGCAGGGTGTTTGTTTGTTTGCTCTCTACTCAAAACAGCCCTTATCTCACATCACTTTTTGCGGGCTTCAGTTAGCAAAACTAGCAACAGCAAACTTCACGCTTCTGCTTGTAACTTCTGAGATGATCACTGCTCTGCGCAGGTGGAGCAGATCGTGAGTTGCGTTGTTAGCGCCAAGATGCAGTACGAGGGCTATGGCACTGCAGCCACACGACTTCCTGCTCTGCGGCCAAGCCTGGAAGGAGGTCAGGCAGCAAAAGCAAATCATCGCTCAGTTATTAGAAGCTGTATAGCTTCAGGAACGGGGCTGGAGGGTCTCAGCTCTGTAGCCAACCCGCAGACCATTTTATGCAAAGAGTTTGAGGAAATTCACAAGAATACACGTAGAAATTCAGGAGTCTGACATTTTTGCTGACATGCCATTTGTCTGTTAACCACGAGAGTATCTTGATGTTAAGGATCACACAAAGCCGCACCGTGACATGCCTATCTGTGTTTGTGTCAGGGGACCAAGGAGCTTTAGATGGCAAAATAAACAAATCCTGAGGTGCTTTTGCAATGTGGAGTGAAACTGTGAGGAGAGACAACTAGAGTCTGAGTAACAGGCTCCCTGTTTTGGGCCTCCTTTTTTTCTGGTGTAGTAGAGAAAGAGCCTAAATCTGGAGGCAGCTGAAGCAGTGGTGTTTTGCACCTTTTTTGTGCTCTTTATTTTGGGGATATGTTGTTGATTTTGGTCTAGTAAGACTACTCTCACACCTACGCATTCAAGTGTGTTATACCTAGATAGATATCCTACTTCACACTCGCTTACTGATGTGTAAACTATTACACATATGCTCTGAACCGGTCTTCTTAATGATAAAATGATACTAGACATATTTGTGCTTAAATAAAATGCTGAAGTGTGTCTGATCTGTGTCTACCGTCACCAGCTCAGAGGCTGCCAACAGTGAGAGCACGAGGGAAAAACCCACACAGATGAGAAACTAAAAAGAGGCTGTTACAGGCATTATTCTTGTGGTTCTTATGAAGCTATATGGTGGTTTCTTACTCTACAGGCAGCAAAATTGTTCGTTGCATTGGAATTAAGGTGTCATGAGAAAGACTAATTACTCTGCCCTCATACACTTCCTAACCCGTGGAGTGAAGAGATGCTCCATGCTGTGACAGTCCCTCACTGCATTACTGACACATGTGCTTGAGAGCAGAAAACAAGCACTGCCTACAAGCCCATTTATCACAGGCTACAAGTTTTCATCAGTCTTTTGGTATTAATAGTTTTATTTTTATTTTCAATTCTCACCTCATGGTACTTCGTTAAACCAGTCAGACTTACCTTGAGGTAGTTTTCCTACATGGAGTTAGGTAGACTGGTGATACCACTGATTTTCATCGTGATTTAAACCAAAAAGGAGAAATCTTTGAATTAAATTGTCATTTCTTAATCCGATTTTTTCCATAGGTACCTTTTGGTTATTTTCCTAGAGCAACACTAACTTTCATCAGTTGCTGTCTAATGCTTTGMCACTAAATGTAGTTTTTAGAATAAATGGGGCACTTAATTTTGCTAACAAGGATACCCCATACCTGTCCATAGCTACCTAATCATTTGGGTAGTTTAATATACAGCTTTGCACATTCTTAAACTTAACATGTTGATATTAATGTGCTACCAAAGTGCCTCTTTTCCCCCTTGTTTCCATATAAAATAATTAGGAATTCTTTTATATGATTTGAAACAAGATGCATTTGAATGAAATTGGAATTCAGAAATAATGCACAAATGCTTTTGYATTTAAAAACTTTAAAAAGCATTTAAAATTAAGTTTATTATTTATGTGATGCCACCTTCAAACATGCTAGATAGAATTTTTCCTATGTTAAATTTTTTACCTCTTTGATTGCATTTCTTTTTTTGTCTTAAAAACATATTCAAATATAAAAATTCAGTTTCTTTGACACTACCTATTTAGAAATCAGTCAGGGAAATACAAGTAGGAGTCAAAACTTTAGTGCAGACTGATAAACTGAATAGTCTAGTACTTCTTCCCTGTGCTATTTAAGAGAACTGCTGTGCACTGAAGCTCAAAGGCATGATGTTACTCTTCTTACTGTATTCTATAATTACCTTATAAATCACATACACTTATACATATCATTATGTCAAATAACATGCACAAATTCCCTTCAAGCTGCAAAACTGTGAGTGAGTAGAGTCCACGCATAGAAGTCTTAAGTATGTTGAACCATCACTTGTGCTTTGGTGCTTATTTACAACAGAAGCGTGACTCTGCATTGGGATAGATTTGCTTTTGCTGGGCGGGAAGAACTAAACCCTTTATTATTTATCCTCTGTGAAACACATTCACGATCAGAAACAGCAGAAACAGGGAGGCGAGGAGAGGAGTTGCCCCAGTTTCCGGCTAAGCAGCGCCAGGCAGGAAGGCCTGAAGCTGGCAGCAAATATCTGCTGAGAGCCGCCCTGGGCAGGGATTGGGCTTATGGTGGGCCCCCACCACGCAAGCTGTGTATTCCCCAGGGCCAGGGGTCCCCAGCTAGTACTGCTTCCTTGCATGCTTTGGGGCAGAACAGAACAAAATTACCTTTTCCAGCCTAGGATTCTGCCCTGTGGTTCTAGCAAGGAGGTGATATTATGTGCAGTTGTTCAGAGGCAAAAGGCAAAGATCGTTCCTACTCCAAATTTCAGCAAGGAGAGTTAGAATCAGCCAGTCCGCTGGGTGAGTCACAGGAAAACACTAGCACACATGACTTGCACAGAGTGATATTGCCTACTGATGAGTAAAATATAAGAAACAACTAAAAGCTTGCTTCGAAAACCCTCTGTCTGAAGGATGTGTCCTGATTTCTTTGGGAGCTCCCAACAGCTCTGTCCAACCACACAAGACCATGCAGGTTAGCTCCTGCCTTGACGTTACCAGCGATGGCACCGTGTGTCAGGGCTGATGTGTGGACAGCAATAACAGCTCAGGAGCTGAACGGTTACAGAAAAGCTTCTCTAGGACTCAAGATGGAGCACAGCCTGGTTGCCCCGGCTGGAATTTACCTGCCTGGGAGCAATGAGAGCTCTTGCAAATGCCATTACAAATTTCAGTGCACTAGTTGCGATCGTAAACTCCTTGGGTCAGAAACCRTCTTTTTTGCTTTTAGTGTTTTTGTCTAGTGCAGCAGAACTGTGGATGAAGACTGTCAAGGAGTACTGCAATACAGGCAGTGTCTGCTCTTAGTCTTTCTTGGATTCCCAGTGATGCCCAGGGACTCAGCCTGGTTTATCACACTGAAGGTATTAGCTCTTTTTATGATCAGGGACATGGAGAGCCCAGATGCCATTCTCCAGCCATTCCTCCTCCCCAGCCAGGGTCAGAGCTGTAGTCATAACCGAGGCGATGACGGTTCCTAGACCTCTTTAGCCAAACAGTTKTGCTGAAAAGATCTGACCTGGCAAAGTCACTGTTAAAGACTGTTAAAAGTCAGTTAAAGAAAAAGATGTAGAAGACTGTTGAAGGTGTAATGAGGAAAGAGCGGTCCTCCCTCTCCGTAACTCCTGCTTCCACCCAGCAGGACTGAGGCTGCTGGGGCTGTACTGGGAGGCAGGGGAAAGCTGGGGGGGAGCAGGAGGCTTACATGACTGTTAGTTGCTCTCATCATCCCAAAGGATCAATTTTCAGACCATTATCTTCTTTCCCACACAGGCAAACACACATGCTTCACTGATCCAGAGAGGATTTATGAGTTAGCATCTGAGGAATAGCTCTCAATATATGGACACAATTTGCTTGAGGGGTCATTAGTGGTTCTCCAGTAATGGCTAATGTCATTGCTATCGAAGCCCAGAAGCATCCCTGACCCAGTCATCCCACTAGAGACAGCATACAGTGCTATCAGCTTATTTTTCTCTAAGGCACATGGGGTGTCTTTGGGATCTTTTATATCTGTCTTTGGTTTAGTCACACAGCAGAGGCTTTCTCCTTTCCTCCGCCAGCCCGACAGACACAGCTATCTCGCAAGTCCGACTAGCCCTCTCCAGCACAATCGCAGGAAGTTATTCCAAGCCTCAGACAAATCCCATTTCTATCTCTGGAAGAGTAAAAGGTCAAAAAACACCAGGCTGTAGCTCTGCCAGCAATAGCAGCCCTGGCCGTCGCAGCAGCCGCGGAGGGGCTGAGCGAGGGGAGCAGGAGGCGAGCGAGGGTGCCCCGGCTGCCGCTGCGCTCCCGGCAGGGCTGTGCCCCCATCCCACGCAGCTCCTGGGCTCCAGGCGACATGGGGTGTGTGGGGCTCCGAAAGGGCTTCGCGGGCTGTGTCGGTCCACAAGCAACCCTGGGAGAGGGGGGAAGAAAACCTGACTGCCAAATGACCAAAGCAGACTTTCTCCGGGAGGCAGCGGTGTCCTATGATCCCGCCTACCATATTAATGTTGGCTCCCAGCCACATCCCCATCCTCTCCCAGCCATAGGTAGCTTAATTAGCACGAACCCTGAGTAGTCCTTGCTCTCTAGCTGCAGTGTACTAGCAAAACAGGAGGTTTTTAGGGAGAACTTCAGCAGCAGCCGGGTGCTCTGGTGACATGTCCCTCTGATCTACCCTGGCTTTCCTTCCAGGCACTATTTTGGGTCCTTTGCTGCCATGGTGGTTGTTCCTACAATCAGAGCAGGGACGGGAGCCGCAATCTTTCATCGTTCCCCAGTGTTCTCATAGGATTTCAGTAATGGCCGCTTCCCTCCTGTCGCTTTGCTTTCTTTTCTGCTTGGCTTGAGCAGAGAAGATACCTCCAAACAATGCATACAATGGCCAGCCCGCAGCCCGATGATTCAGACTGAGATGGGCCTACTCCACCCATAGTAAAAACTTGGGTGTGATTTTGAGAAAGCCTTGCCGGAGGAGCTGGGAGGGCTGCACTGCAGCAGGACCAGAGCCATGATAGTCAACAGTCATTTCTCATTCCTCCCTGGCTCCCCGCGCGGAGATTTGCTATCAGCGCTCTTCAGACTCCGATTACGTGAATCGTTAGGGACTGAGCTTCTTCTCACTGCCCCAGCCGAGTTTTTTCCAGCTGTGCTGAAGAGTCCAGTCCCTTCTCTATATGATCCCTGCAGTTAGGTTTTTATTTGTCCTTCTTCCTTCAGCTTTCCTGCTCCTCCCATTCCTGTCCTTCCGATTTTCTTGCCAGACTGGGGCTCCCCTACTTTCCCTTCATGGCTGAACTCGCACTTTAACCCTCCCTTTGAAAGCTCTCTGCTTTTGYTTTGCTCCTAGGACATAGACACCCCTGAAGTCACCCCTGTTTAAACACAGCCTCATCCTTTCTTATGTGGCTACCTGTAAGTGCTGACGTGCCTGTGATACTGGTGTGCCGTCGCTCCTAAATCAGCGAGGCAGGCGACTAAGTGGCAGAACCACAGGGCAAAATATGGCTTGCCAAAACAGAAGTGAATTAGCCTCAAAAAAGAGACTTGTTGGGACATATGGCTACTATGTATGCATGTGCAGGGAGGAGAGAAATAATGAATTATGGAGAACAGCAGTTAAAAGTAAAGGTGTCTAAGGCCTGCACTGATGGCAATATAACTGTGCTGCTGTATTCTCACCACTGCTGGGTGCGGCATGTTATCGTGCACCTGTGTCTCGGTACCGCGTTTGGCCTAGAACTTCATTTTAGTCACTTGTTGAAAAATCTTGCAGCTCTACTCCCTGCCAGTTGTACAAAATTTACTCTCCTTCAAGATACTGTATTCTAAAAAAAAAAAAAAAAGAATGAATCCTCACAGCCCCACAACACCACATTTCAAGTGAGGGCAGGAACAGGGAAAGTCTTATTTGTTTTTCTCTGATAAACTGAACACAGTGGGTTCAGCCCAGAGCTAAGGACGTTTCATATGGTTTCTTTGTTGTAAATCTGTCTGTCTCCACACCCTCCCTCAGACATATGCCCTAAACAGTGGTTTCTTTGCCTGTGCAATGGCATTGACTGTCAAGGAGCTGCACCCTTTGAAGCAAGCTAAAGGGAGATTTTGGGGCACAAACCCTCAGTTCTTTAACCAGCGTGTGGCAGTGGCATCGCTCGGTCGGTGGAGCAGCAGAGTTCAGCGTTGCCTAGCGCAGTGCCTGCCACACCGACAAGCTAGTCTTTCTAATTAACTGCTTTTGTATTCGGCTAATCAGGAAATGGGTATATCTGTGGAAAATAGGTTTAATATATCTACTTTGTGGTTTGAGCAGATCTTCAGTGTATAAGGCTGTCTTGGCATTTTTGCTGTTAGTTTCTGTTTTCTTCATGGACCTTTCCCATGGGGTTAGAAGCAAAAAAAATCACTTAAAAAATGAAAATGAAGTGAGAAGATTTCAAAAATTAGCAGAGGAACTCCAAGTCAGCCTGAATTTCACTTCAACTCCTGTTTTGAAGTTCAAGCTGACAGTGTCATTTTAGCATTAGTATTGGCCACTCTTAAATTTGCTTTCTTCTGAAGCACGTGCAAGAGCTGTGGACTATACAGTGGACTATATGTTTTCTGTTCAGAAGATCTATGAAATTTTGGCTGCATTAGATAAAACGAAATGGTTTTGCGATCAGTAATATGATTGACGGATGAAGTCTGTTCGGAAAGGCAAAGGCGGGCTGTGTGACAGGTAGGGAGGTCAGGAGCGGCCCCGGTGGCACCCGGCACGGCCGGCAGCCCCAGGAGCTGGCTGGGTTTGCTGAAGCCGGCGGCACTATTGCAGCCAAGCGCATGTCCTGGCCGGCCACGCGCAGCAGCTCAGTGCTGGGGACGCACTGGGTGCCGCAGGCGAAAAATGATGCAAAGTCACAGGCTGTGTCCATGTCCTGACCGATCATCAGTGACCTCATCTGCTGGGTGTAGTTCAGAGTGCAAAAACTGCAAAAAACGGGATAGGGAAGGGAGGAGAAGAGATAGAGGAGAAGTTGCAGAAAAGCAGAAATAAATGCTGTAGTTTTGAATATGATTGTGGAAAAACCCAGCTGGCTCATTATCATCACTTTTGTAACAGTAACATTGATCCTATTTCACCATCCCACAAGCACATACCCTTCTGATTTCTAGTTTTACTGTTTAAAAAAGATGAAGACCCAGATAAGCTGTACAGCACCACTGCCTTCAACTGAGTTTACCAGTTTACATTTACTAAGAATCTGGCTTTTAGCATTTAATAGATTAGTGTTCTGACAGGTTGAAAAATGATAGAAAGGGAGCTATTACCCTTCTCCCACATTGCTCAGATTTAAGATATTGCTGAGCACATTAATTGCACGTTGTTCCCAATAGATCAAGCTGAACTTTTATTTCTGAAATCTGTTTTTACTCCCAAACTGTTCCACTATTTGTGGAGTTTGGCAGAGTGTTTTACTCCTGCTGTACTCGCAAAAGCCTGCGTTACAAAACACTGACAGCTGGCCGAAGGTAACCCTGAAGCGAAGGCACCTGCTCAGGAAAGCCGGCCCGGCCTTTCGCCAGCTGCAGCGTAGCAGAGGGACCTGCTCATTTTGGGTCTGACCCGCCTGCGCTGCCTGGGGGCGAGGGACATCGCAGAGGTGACATCAAACCATCGGTCACCTCCAAACTGCAAAACGTCCTGGAGAGGAGACCAGGGGGGTTCTGGAGGAGTTGGAAAATGAGAAGTTTTTTCCTTCTCTTCTCTTCCCATCCCCTTTGGTGATTCCCTGCTGGCAACGCCTGCTCCGCACAGCCCGCTCCTCGTCATCACAATGTCACCTGCATTTTGATTACTACAGCACGGAGACGCCAGGACGCCGCCCGGTACTCGTGCAGACACATACCGCAATGCCACTAATCTGCTGCCCATCGGCCAGTGGGTCGGAGCCATTTGGGGATATCCTGGGCTTGCAACAGCCCGGGTTGCGCACTGCCGCGGGCACCCGAAACCCAGGCTGTCCTGGCAAAGCCAACGTCTGGCAGCGCTGGGGGATTTCCTAGGAAATAACTCACGGCACACAGTTGTTTTTAATGATGCTGTGATCAGAGTGCAAATCTGCACAAATCAAAATACAGAGGGATAACAGAATTCAGAGTGTTAAGGATAAAGTGTGCGACGTGCCAAACACAGTTGTTTTCCTTTTACAGCCTGTTATATTCAGATGTTGAGGAAATGATTTAATATTTCTGAACATGTTGTGATTTCATCGTTTGGTTCAGCAAGGGAAGTCTGAGAAGTCATGCAAATTAAGAGAAACACTAGATATGTTGTTCATTAGTATTTTATTTACTATGTTGAGTTTTTTCTAGCCATTTGGCTCACAAGTTTTAAGCGAATAGCAACGCTATGGCGGGTGTGCCAGCCAAGGGCACATATATGTCTTTATGCAAAGACAAAAGTTGCAGCACGAACAGATTAAAAAGCGCTGACCTATGTGTGAATCCCAGTTTGAAGGCTAAGTCTAAGGAGGTGAGGAGAGAAAGGCTTGAGGGCGATGAGCACAGCTCAGGACTGGGGCACGTAGTCCTGAACCAGAGCCTGCTGGATTTGAGCTCTGGTCCTAATTTCCAGGTCCACTGGAGTGTTTCACCGCATGTGCTGGTATGAAGTGGGCAGAACGGGAAACACTACGCTGAGAAAAAAGCACAGGTCTGTAGAATTTCACAGGCAGTATTCCCTTTCCGCACAAGAGCGAAGAAATGTGCAGTTATCTTGTGAGCCTGGGAAGTTTACATGATGGATGCTTAGATCCTTGAGCTGACTTTAACCAGCTGACTTTATGGAACGCACCTCAAATGCGGAGGAAAGCAGAGCTTTTAGGGTGCAGTTTCTTCAAATCTTTAGCCATGCGAGACCCTGTTTTCCTGGATGAGACACAGGACACAACAGCAACAAAAAAAGTCTGATGACTCAAAAAGAATTCTTAAACAAACAAAAGAAAACCTGGCACGGGGAACATTGTTTATATTTTTCCTAACATTTATGTATTTTAAAATAAAAAATGACAGTCAGTGGATACTGTACATTACCAAGCCGTGTGAGTGATGACCACTTTTCCACAAACTAAGGATAATGAAAAAATAATTCTAAAAATGTCTAAAAACCAGTTCAGTCTCCTGTGAAATGTAAAGCAAAGAAGATTAATTTAGAGGAGCTTTTAAAGAAGCAGAAAAATAAGATTTTTAAAATCTAACACTCCCTAACAGAATACTTAAGGGTAAAATAACACAATTTAGGTAGTAAAAATACAGTTGAAAATAGCAGAATGGCAATCAAAATAGATTTTTTAATTCCTTAGCATAGCTGTTTTTCTAATGCTGYACTTTGAAATGAGCAATCGGTGTAACACTAGCTATTGAGCAGCTCCAGTCATTAGCACTTCTCTTCAGTGCTGCAGAATTTAGATCTGCGCAGGATTCAACCTCCTTCGGCGTTGTGAGACATCCTGGTTCGACTCAGCCGCCTCCATATTTAGCATGGGCCACCCAATATACCTACTAGTAACGAACATTTGTACTTATGTATGTAAGACAAGAAATCATCCAATACATTTCGCCATATTTTTAGGTTTGTGACTTACCCACACTGTTAGTGTACTCTTAATTGCGATTATGATATTTAGTAAATATTTCTGACAAATAACTCGGAGTTTATAGTTTGGGTTGTTTTCTGTAAAYAGTCAATGACTGGAATTTGGCCTGTGTCAGCGGGCTTTGGCTGAGCCTCTCAGTCACACAGGAATGTTTCTAGTTTCTGACCAGAGAGACTTAATTTCTTGAATCAGGTTTCTGTGACAAATATGGGCCTTTCCAAATTCCAGGTCATTTCACAATTATTTATTTGTTTACTGGTCACATTCTGGCAGTCCTTGCAACGTGTCGGGCGCTATCTGCTCCTGAAAAAGGCCAATTACTGGAAGACTCGCCTGCGGGGCACCGGGGGCGCTCGCTCCAGCGTTCCCCCATGCTGTGTCCCTTCCTGCCGAAATAACAGTGCTGCTAGCGAGACTAGATTGCACCCAGTGCTGCGGCCGGGGCCACTTGCAAGAGCAGGTTGTGTTTGCTGAGGACACCTTGCAGGCAGCCTGTGGACCTTGCGGCCAGTCACGGCCAGCGCTGTGTGAAACACCTCCTGGGAGGGCCCATGTCCTCCCACAAAAACAGGGTCGTGCCTGAAACCACCAGTAAAGATTTGCTGTCCTGGTAGAGCAAATCCACTGCTGAGGGCAGCCTGTGAGTAACCTGCAAAAAACAGGCCAGGCCCATGGAGGGCACCTTCATCTCCTGATGTGGTTCACGGAGAGGCTCCTCCTCACACCGGAGGAGCCTTCCTATCATCTTTCCATTTGGGGGAATCTCTGCATTTCTCAGAGCTTCATGTTAAGAGGAGGACTTGGCCCTCTCAGAGCAAAGGGGAGTTTTGCCATTTATTTCGGTACAGCTTAGATAGGAGCATGCAGTCCCCTTTGAAAGCAGTGGCCTCCTCTCTATGCTTAAAGCCAGGTGGATGCCTCCAGAACTTTTTTGGATACTAGATAGTATCTATCTATTATTGTATTGCTCCTATTATTTCTATCTTTCTTTCTATCTCTGTATATACGTCCAGTAAGGTCAGTCCTTATTTTCAACAAATTTGACCTATTCTCTAAGATAAGCCCTCCCAYGCATGTGCTCCTCCTCCCCGTTTTTCCGCTTGCCTCCTGCATACTTCCTTTCTCCATGCAATTTTAGGAGGGAAATGAAGTGCAAAGGTCAAAATCTCAAAATCTTTGCAGCACGTAGCAATGAATTCAATAAGAGTGGAAATAAGGACAATCAAGATTTGGCCCAAAATGGATGTGGAGGATATGTTCAATCTCATCTTTTTACTCCTCTGTGCACCGAGCTGTGAGATGAGACGAGCTTCTGAGCAAAATCCTGAAAGTTGGTTCATTTTGCTACCCTGAAGCACGTTGTTACAGTCAGACACAAGTGTTATAGCATAAACATTTGCGGCTTTTGTTCTGATTATACTGGCTACTCTGTTTTTTTTAACTGGATCCAAAATTGTGTTGTTGAAGAGTTTAGTTAAAAAAAAAAAAACGGTGTTGTGGTCCCCTACTAAAAGAGTCACTTTGCCCAATTTCCTGTTTATGTTCCTTCTCTTGAGCGCTATAGCATCATGTGAGCTCAGACAGTTATAGATAGGCTGCATGACTGTTGCTGACCTCACACCACATGTTCAGTTAACAAGGTGAAACAGCAAAATTTGTTCTGTTTATGTGAAGAATACTGAGAAAACTGCCAGTTCCTAGTAAAATAAAGAGAGAAGGGCTCCCGATAGCCTGGGACAGGGCACAATCTACAGGCTCTACAGACCTGCAGCTCCTTCTGCTCTTTAACTGCTTTGCACATCTGTATTTACACAGTGCTTGC
Organism: Apteryx rowi; assembly: GCF_003343035.1. Lineage (NCBI taxonomy): Eukaryota > Metazoa > Chordata > Aves > Apterygiformes > Apterygidae > Apteryx > Apteryx rowi. The sequence goes on along the minus strand of NW_020451116.1, from coordinate 641,975 downwards.
GAGCTACAAGGAAGGGGATTAGCCCCAACTCTATTTTTTTCCTTAGCAAAGTAGGTTTGGAGTCCTTCCATAAAAGCTATTAGTTTAGCAAATTTGCTCAAAATTTGTCCAAACTTCAATCCCTTTAGTATATACATTTTCCTATACTTGCCTCCAAAAGTAAGTGAAATCTCTGTTGACTTAAACCGCTTCAGTCATCCAACAGATGATTATACCCCACATTTGTATTCCAGAACTGTTGTCCCTCTAACAACATGTGAGCAACCTCATTTTTATAAAGAGCTCAAAGATCCATACAGAGCCTTTCAAAAATCCTTTAAGATTACACAAGAGTTTTGGATTAAAGCCTTTCCAAGTCTTTGAAATTTACCTCAATTTATATCTAGTCTTCAAGTGTTATTACTATTTTGGTATTAAAGAATTTATTGTGAACAAGTCAGAGGGAGCTTAAGTGTTTCCAGGCCATTTTACACAGGTAATTTTCATATAACAGTAGGAATCCCCACCTCTGCTGCGTGAGGCTTCGGTGGCATCTTTCTTGCTAATAGAAATTGAAGTTATGTAGTTAAATCCTGGAAGACCTGGGACACTGTGCTGGTTCTTTCTCCCTGTTTCTTAAGTAGTTTCTCTAAAAAGCCCAATCCTGCATCCTCAGAAATCAGCAAGAATTTTATTTTCAACTACAGGCCAAAGAGGATGAAAAGCTAACTAAATGACCAGAGGAGTGATACTAAGCCAGACTAGTGGTTTTCCATCCATCAGTCTCTTGCCACTTTACACAGGTGCATATAGATTTCAAATGGGAGAAAAAAAAGCTGCACTACATGTTGGTCAAACCCAAAAGTACAGATATGAGTGCAAAAACGGAGGTGTCTGGCTAAGCATGCTCATTACCAGGAGTGAAGCGCAGCTTCAGGAGCAGGTGTATCCCCGTGACAAGTGAACTACTCTCAACATATGTAGCATGCAATAAGCATGTACGAGTTGTCAAGTGCTTTAAGAGTGAAAAAAGCTCTCTAGAAATTTGAGCTGTGTTCAGGACGATAATAATAATGTCGTTTCAGATATTACACATAAACATGCTGTGGGTGAATATGGAACTAAAACTCTTGGCTGGAGGGTGAATCTGTAAACATCCTCATATAAAGAGTCCTGCCTGTAAGTCTTCACTGTCAGGGAGCTTAAATGCCTGCAGAAATGCAGCAGCAGTCAGAAGGTGTCATTTGGGGGACAGCTTCAAGGAATTAGCGTTTCAGTCCGCCTGCCCTGGGGAAGGAAGAAACGCGCCCCAGAAGAGAGGAGGGCTTTGGGTGGGAAGAGATCCTCCARTGACCTAAAATCACCCCTTCACCTAAAAATGAGCTTTCTTCTGTTGTTGGGAACTCTATTCTGAGCTCAAACCTACTTTACATCTCCATTAGGAGTGAAAAACACAGACAGAATGAARCAGAAGGAGGAGGAGGAGGATGTCCCAGACTTGATTTGTTGTCCACCCCCAGCCTGCCCTGGCCACGTGATGCCACCACCTGGTGTCACACAGCTCCTCGGGCTGTGGGGTGTGGGTCAGCACCCGAGGGCTCTGCAGGCTGGCCAAAACCGCTGTCCCCTTGCCCCATCCCCCTCACCCAGCCCATCCGCACCGCTCCACCCAGGTGACTCCGCACTGGAGCTGCCTGCCTTAGTCTGAAGCTTGGTTCCTCATCAGCTCTCCAGATCCCTTCAGGCTTTGCTTTATAATGATGCCAAGACAGAAAAATCTCATTTGCTTTCTGAGAGGATGTGAGGCTGTCTTTACCATCTTGTTAGTCCCAGTGAAAAGTTGCCAAGCACAGCGGGGGAATTAGTTTATTTATTTATTAATACCAACTGTGTCTTTTCACTGGCGCCCTGTAGATGCTCTCAAGATCCCTGGTCAGTCCTGGCTGTCTGGTGAAACGAATCCCACTCAGCCACAAGCATCTCGCGGGAGGTGCAGCCCTCAAGGATGCTGTTGTTTTTCTGCCCTGTGATGTCAGTTAATCATGATATCATAACGACTGATCCTTATGCTTTCTATAAATGAACTCCGAGGGGCCTACAGGCATTTGTAGGGCGGCTGTTAACTAGAAAAGCTTCAAGCTGTCAGCACCACTGTGGTTAAAATAGCGGGAAGAATGTGAAAGTTATGCCCTGAGATGACAATGAGTAGGGCTGCTTATTTATTTTGTGTTTGTGTTAGGATTTCTTTGTTAAATGAATCCATTGAAACAAGATTGCCATCCTCAAATCCCTCTCCTGTGGATTTCACAAGTGAGCAAGCAATTCTTCGCTGTAGCAGGCTAGTCTGGGCTGAGGTGCCTGGTCAGCTGCTCTCATCCTGAAGCTCAGGGGCCTTTGCAGGCAGCACGACCACAGCGCCGGCATTTCTCATCTCCGCGAGAGCCCACGAGAGATGCGCTTTGCGCACCGGATAGCCTGGGAAAAAGTGGAGGAGAGGAGGGCACGGCTGCTCACCACCAGCCAGCAGCGTCCTGTCGAGAAACCTCCCCTCGCCACACATGCACAAGGAGCAAGGAGACGACCTGTCGTCCTGCCAATATCCTCCCAGGAAATCCCTAATCAAAAAGTGTGTGAAAAACACACTTCTCATTTCTTCACCACTCTTACAAAGAGACAGAGGACCTGAGTGAAACGACATTTCTTCATCCAAGCATCTGCCTCCTTTCTCCTCCCCCCCCAAAATACAGTGCTATTGTTATTAATTTTACTTGCAGAACTTGTTTTCTCATCATCTTCACGGTTTTCAAGGAATTCAAATGCCAAAGTTTTAAAGTCACTATGACTTTGACCCTTCATGCCCAAATGAACCCATTAGCTTTACAAAGAATCTGCTTGTTTATTAAATAGTGGTGACTCATTCTGTTGCAGATGTTTGTATATGTAAAGCACCATAAATATTATGGATTAGGCTGTAGACTAGGCAATTGGGAATGTGTGCAAGGAAACAGGCAATGCTTGACTTGGGTCTTTTTTTTTTTTATGGCATGTGTCACTTTTTCTACACAAACCACAGGTTTCTTTTGTGAGAAAGAGAAACAAAGGAAACCTCTCCGGTTCTAGAGGACGTCATCTTAGACTCTTTATTACAAAGCTTGCATTGCACATTAGAGCACAGGAAATTTTTAGGTTAGTGTTTTTAGTCAATTAATGTGCCTGTATCACCTTGAAAGGAACAAGGTATTTCCCCTTCGGCTGCACACCCATCGCATCTCCTCTGAGGAAGATTCTTGCTGACTTTCCTGAAATAAGGGCATTTAGAGTCATACTGCAACTACCACAAACAGAAAGACAAGTGACTCAATAAAYGACTCACGATGTAGCAGATGGAAATACAGTGTTAGACTCTAGTCTGTCCTGAAATCATGGCATTATAGCTCTCTGCATCGGATGAGCCAGACCACTTTTACCAGTCCCTGTGCAAAGTCTGGGAATCCTGGTTAGCTCAGAGCCCTTTCCCGTCACAGCCAAGTGCTGGCCTCCAGCAGTGTTGACGACATGAGCACCAGGAATTATCCCACAGCAAACAGAGCTGGGGTGGAGGCAAGCGGGCAGGGAAGGAGAGGAGGGTCAGACCCGTATGGCTGCAGGCTGGGTCCTGCGCGCTCGCTGTGGCTCAGGGCTGCATCCAGGCCTGGACCCAGGCAAAGACATCAGCCTCCTGGCACCCACGTAAAGGGAGAAGAACTACTGTAGAAAATTTCTCTTTCTACTCTCAGGGTTAAATTAGTATTACATGCCTGTGGAGGCAGAATAAGGCCCTAAGGGAGGAGTATTTTTCTCTCTTAAATTGGGTATTTATTGATTGTTCTTTCCCAGCCATAAACCATGAGTTTCGGCCTTTTACTGTTGAAGAAATTTGTGAGCTCTGAGTAGAAAATAAGGAGAACCAGACAGCAAGGGAGAAAACATCCAAGTGAAGCACTGAATAACAGGGCAATGGGCAGCGAGCTCGGCTGCCCCCAGAGCGCTGCTCGGGGACACATTAGGAGGGACAAGCAGACAGCCTCGTTAGGCAGAGATTTATTATGCTGCGCTGATGGGACCAACAGCCATGACAGAAATAGCAAAACCATAGGTCCAGCTTGGGGGTTTAGGAGGCCTTTTTCATCTCAGATGTCTGCAAGCAAGTTAATTGAGAGCTATTACGGAGCACCATGGCCGACAGAGATGTGTCAGCCCCTCCACCAGGGTGAGCTGCTGAGCGCTGGCCCTGTCCTCTCGCGACGGGTGGCGCGAAGAGCTCCCGACACACGTCCTCAGCTCTTTGCACACAAGGATGCTTGCTGGGAGCTGGGCCTGAGCCCTTCCTCCTCTCCCAGCGCAAAGCTCCCCCCTGCAGGGTGTTATTCTGCAGCTCCAGCACCTCCTGCCTCCCACGGCAGGGGCAAGTGAGCTTAACTTATATGGCCTTAATAGGCTTAGACATCAGCTGCTCGCAAAGCTGTCTACATATGAATTTTAACTTCCTCTTTTAAATCATTTATAGGAAATGCTATAAAGTTCCGCCTAAATTTTTCCCTAAAATAAGATGCTTAAAAATGGTTCTTAAAAAAAAAAAAGAAAAGAAAAGCTTTGAAAATGTCTTTCTCAAGTGCTGGCACTCCTTCAGGACTGTTATACTGCAGTTCTGCTGGTTCCTTGTCCCAGGGATGCCTCCGTGGCTCAGGGCAGCAGCGCCACAGCACGTAGCAGGAGGAGCTCTGCGCTCACCGATGCATCCAGACCTCAACCAGCCGCTGCAGAGAAACCATGTCAGACCCTTTTCACATTGCCTTTGCAGCTCAGTCTTTCCAACAGTGTTTGATGAGAGCTGTCCCGTTTCCAATCCTCCCCTTCATGAACCTCCAGTCTTGTCTTTCAGCATCAGACTTGGCCGCTGCTGGCCTGGAGATGACCGCTCACTGTTTGCCCACCAGAAAGCGGGGCCGCAGAACGAGGCAGCAGCACACACCCGCTGTTTATTCTGTTCCCTCTTGTAATCCCCTTYGCCTCACTCTGTAAAATTAAGATTATCCTCATGGGGGAGTTGTGAGCATTAATTTAGCTAGTAAAGAATTTTAAGTGTGTCGGCTATTTTGTGCTTTATTATTAGAACCAGCAAAAATCAAAAAAACTCACAGGGCAAACTATTTCAGGCCAATCTACTTCATTTAGCTCGTATGTGCTCTAATTAATTACCCAGATCTCAGATACTGGGCATATTGTACATATAAATGAAAACACGCTCCCCAGATAAAAGTTAAGTGATTAAGTTCTTTGGCTAAAACTTTCCCACATAGGCACTCCACTCCCATCCTGGTGTTGTTTACTAGCTAGCTGGTTTTTTGGCACAATATAGGTTTGCTTGTGGCCTGTTTTATCTGACACCACAGATTACAACACCCTCAAGGCGCAGCAAACATTCACACGTAATAGTAGCACTTCTTAAACCTCACACCCCTTATTCAGCAGAAGCAGAGAAGTCAGATTGTGGAAGCAGTGATCTCTTTCTTAAAAATCCTACTGAAATGGAAACAGAGCTATTCCTCTTCTCTCCAGAAGTGGCTATGGAATTCCTGAAGTGAAAAATTCACAAGCCAGAAGAAAACACTGGTATCTTGTGTTGCACAGAGCAATGTGCTGGCATCCAACCAACACTGCTGCAAATTCCTTCTTCCTTTTGGCAGTGAACTATTCCACTTACGAAGGGCAGATGAAAATTGTTCTAGATTTATGTTGGTTCTTGTCTGATTGTAGTTGTGCTTTCTGATAAAGACTTCTCTCCAATGCCARCAAAGCTTTGAAGGACATATAAACATATCATCATTGTATCATTCCTTCATCAAGAAGGAACTAATTTCAAGAGGCCCCAAAATAGATGTAATATTTCTTCTGGCGCTTAGATCCTTTCAATAGTACAAGTGACAAACCCAGGATGAATCCCAGGAATGGCTTACTATTTAAGTATATAGGTTGCTTCATCTAAACCATAGGAGGCCAATCTTTCTCCCTTAAATTGATCTAAATTCTCTTACAAATTTGGCAGCATATTCAATTCCAAACTAAATAGTTTCCTTTCCAGACATTGTGGAATCTGATCAGCTGAAATAAATCTCTCTTTGCCCTGTTGCAGCACTCTGACCCTGCTGGTGTCTGAGGTGCCCTGGTCAGGGCCAAGCTTTGCACCGGTTCAGAGGCGTGCTCCGGTTGCACGCTGACACCGTGGGGAGGCTGTTCCTCCAGGCAGGGCCTTGCGGTGGCAGCAGCTCTGTGCATGGAGGACACGAGGAGGAACATGCTTCAGCAGAACAAGCGCCGGCAGCGGGGCTGGCCTGTCCCTTGGGGCGCCACGGGCCCGGGGCTGTGGCAGCCCCATGGGGAGCCGCCCCACGCACTGCCCATGTGGGTGCCCTGTACATCACCCTCTCGGCCTGATGAGACAGCATTCTGGGGCCAGCGGGTTCAAGGCGAGGCATTGAACTTCCAGGCAAGTTCAATGTGCAGCATTTGGGTTCAGTGCTGGGTCCCCTTCCAAGGGGGAAAGAGGACATTTAGTTCATTGCAGGCAAATGTCAGGGAAATTAGGAGGATATTTGACTCTTGGAGAAGGTTGCCTTTGGTGTGTCAAACACTGCTTTGCATTTCCAACAGAGCAGGGTGAGTACTGTGTACTGGCGACAGCAAACCAGCTCACGTCCACCTTGCACTGGAGCCATGGGCACCTTGGAAGCTCAGCACATCTATGCTCAGCATTGCAGAGCATGCAAAAATATTTTGGGGTACAAATTTGTTTTGCAAGTAAAGGCACATATTGGTGAAAGTTTCAGAAGAGAAATGAGCTCTTAAGAGGGAGGTGACAGTGGTGGRGCGGACTATATAAATGGGAGAAGAGGTGAAAAAGTTGGTCCTTAGACCCTGTTAATGCAGGTAGCCATGTCAGCAGCTGATTCACCCCTCTGGGCTCAGCTCCCACGTCCCCTGGAGCTGCTGCCGCCACGCTGCCCGGCCTCGCCTCGCCTCGCCTCGCCTCGCCTCGCCTCGCCTCGCCTCCCCTCCCCTCCCCTCCCCTCCCCTCCCCTCCGTCCTTGGCAGGGCTTGTACACAGGTGATCTCCATCCCATTTCCATCAGGAGCCAGATGGATTTAACTGGCTGGGAGGTGGTGGTGGGCTGCTTTGCTAGCGGAGTAGGGGGGTGGGAATCTTGTGGGCTCATTCCACCCTGCCATGGGCAGCCCACCATCCTGGTAGGGAAAGGAGCAGATCTCTGGTGCTTTATAGCTCCTGGAGCCCTTCTCTTCTTGTCTGATGTTGTGTTAGGGAGCCTGCCCTGAGGTGTCCGTGGGCGGTGTGTCAAGTGTGTACGGTGCTTGGGCTGCAAGTGGCAGATGCTGGCTCTGCCTGGGGCTATAAAATACAGGATAAGTGCTGGGCTGTGTTCTCCTAGTGAAACTTGCTAGTCAGGAAAGTGTTTTCTCCCTTAAACATTTTCACTCTGTTTTTATTTTCTTTGCTTTCTTTTTCTTCTTTCTCCTTGGCTGCTATAAAATTTGACTTGCCTGGATATCTCAGATATCTCAGTAATCTTCAGTTTACCTCTGAATTTACTGTTGAAAGTAACAGAGGCCAAATCACCTTCAAACTTCAACAGGTCAGGAGGGTGAGACTTAGTCTTGTTTGTGCAATACACTTTGCACCTCACCTGTGCTTCCTGCCTGTTCATGATTTGGCCCCTTAAAAAAAACAAAAAAACAAAAAAAAACCCCCACTCTTTTACACAGGTTGATACATGCTTGTTCAGTCTTGCAAGAGCTCCATCTGCAATGTTTTATTCTCTGGCTCTTGTGTATTGGCTTTGGAGAATCTTTTCCTTTCAGGGCGGAGTAAGGTTCTGCCTAGCTGAATGGATGTACTTTTAGATGAACTGTTGGCTGAATATTTCCTTACAGCATTTTGCTCATGCGTGTCTGATAGAGTCCATCAGTCTGGAAGAGGGATTCAGGATCTTTCACACTGAGTTGTGTCTGTCTCGAAAGGACTTGAGAATATTAACAAACATGAAAAGCTTCACTGCACTGCAAGGAAGTCTCTTTTGCATGAAAAACTATTTTTTTGGATAAATGGCTGGGTTTTTCTGTTGATCGTTTTAACTATCATTGTACCCACTGGATCTCAGTTTCAGCGAAATCTGTAGCACCTGCTTGATCCCAAAGTGTGCAAGATTTTGCCAATACTGAGTTTTATTCTGTAGTGAAAAGACATTTTGCAAAAGCTCAGGTAGAGAGGTTATTTCAGCTGTTTTTGTGGTTGTTCAGRTGTTTTTTTTCCGGTGAACTTTTGACTCTTGTGAAGACAATTAAAGCAGCTGGTGCCTGTGTAGCTGTGGCAGGCACTTGGGCTGTGTGTGAGCACCATCTCTCTTCCTTGGCTGCTGCCAGAACTGGGGCACCTTCAGCATCAGCTTCAGTTCCCTCCCTCTGCCAGCTGCTGAGGCCTTCTGGTTTGGAGGCGGTTTTATCCAATCACACTCTTTATGGAGTTTGGTGAGGGGAAAGCTCCTAACATCTTATTTCAGCTTTTTTTCTGTGTAACGGAGGTCAGGATGGATTTCTTCTGGCCCTCGAAGTAAGTATGTTGGTGACAGCTGTAATCAACACAGAGGCTTTTATACTGTTGATGAACCAAAACAGCTGCTGAATAAAAAGGGAAAAAAGTCTTATTTTGTTCCTAGAATCTTGCATATAGCTTAATAAAGTGATACAGCATCCCAGTCCTCACAGGGTTTTGTCTAACCCTGTATGTCATCCATACGTTCATGCACAGACCCAAAAGATGTGTATGTTTACTGATTTTGATTTGGGTTGACGGAGTCCCTCCAGGCAGTATCTGTGTAAATAGATGTGCTGGAACATCTTGAAGTTTCCTGTTTAACTTTTTAGCACCGCAACTCCCTTAAGGTTTGTTTTCGGCTTTCAGAAGTAACTGACAGCTCATTAACAGCTTCTTATTAGCACTGAAAATGGTCTGAGGGAAGCTGTCCAGGTCATCTGGAAGCCTTGTCTTTACTAGGCAAAGGTGTTTGTTGCCAGGAGTTAACTAATATGCTACGACACGTGGTACAGTCCTAAACATTTTTATTTCACTAAAAAAGTGTTCTAACCTCTTTTTTTCACATATGGTAACTAATGCAGGTGACGTATCAGACTTGTGCATACGCATTGCTTGCAGGTTGAGGGCCATGTTATGGAGAAGTTGAGTTCACCTTAACCTCCTAACTGTTAAAAGTGGCAACTCTGCCTTTCTTYCTATCACAAAAGCAAGCTAATGGCAAGCATTTCAGAGTCACAATTCAGCCAGGTTATTAAAATAACAATAAAACCAAAAAGAAAATGTGCCTGTTCAGGCTGATTGACATGATGTGGCTGGCAGTCAGAAGGCTAAAAGGAACCTGTCTGTGCCTTCTGCAGGCATGGCGCAAGCGCTGGTTCGTGCTACGCAGAGGCCGCATGAGTGGGAACCCGGACGTGCTGGAGTACTACAGGAACAACCACTCCAAGAAACCCATTCGCATCATCGACCTCAATGAGTGTGAAGTGCTGAAACACTCRGGGCCCAACTTTATCAAGAAGGAATTTCAGAACAACTTTGTCTTCATTGTGAGAACCACCTATCGCACCTTCTACCTGGTAGCCAAAACCGAGGAAGAGATGCAGATCTGGGTGCACAACATCAGCCAGATCTGTAATTTTGGGCATTTAGAAGATGGCACAGGTAGGATCATGATCATGCTTATTTTAGGGTTTGGGAGGATGAYCTATTCTTAGGCTCTTTCATAGCAGCACACAGGAAGTATAGACCTTGCCAGCTGGTTTGGGAGGGCAGGTAATGTGGGGCTTTATATTTCTCATAGCTTCACACAGCACTGAGATTCTGCTAAACCCTGATTTAAAAGTTATCAGGGATCTAATTTCTGTTAGGTAAAAATAGTAGCTGGACACTTGGTCTCACTTCGATGAACCAATTCCTGCTAGAATAAACAGCAGGTCCTTAATAAGAAAAGGTGTTGTTTATGTGAAAAGCTGACTGAGCATTATCTTCTGGGGCCTTTTATTTCATTACATATCCCATATTTATTTAGTTTGGCTTAATGTAAAACACCTGTTCCAAAAAAGAGAAAGTGTCCTGCAAAACTCACATTTTCTCAGGCTTTGCTAGATGTGGAATGTAGATAGATTTGTGTGTGTATGTACATATATAAATCAATGACAAAAATACTGAGCTATCTTAGTCTATTAATGAGAAGAAAAATAAAGAAAAGGCAGAGGACAGGAGAGTGTTAGTGTGTGTCTAGACTTAAGAGATGGTCTTGCTGGTGAAGCATATAGGAAGCCTGTTTGCCAAGGCTTACACCTGTATATACTCACTAGGGTGAATGTGCTGGAACACTTCCAAGAATTAGCTGCTCCAAAATGGATCTAGCCAGTAGTTAATGCCGGGACCCCTATCATTAACTTACCTTTCAAATGAGAAAATCGGGCTCAGATAACAGCAATCTGTCTTTCCCTTGACATTTCCAAGGGGCAGATACAGCAGCAATTTGAGAGCTTCATAGGAAGTGACTCAGAATGAAGTCCTTCACCATGATAAAAGCCAGCGCAAGAGCAGAAGAGGGTGGTGATGAGGGGGCTCAGCCTCATCAGAGATAACTGGGAAAGGACAGCAATATGTTTCAGGGTGTCAATGTGGCAGGGTGGATCACCCTGCCCTGGTCTTCACGCTGCTGYGGCCTGACTGCTACTGGTGCATGCAACTGCTGTGTAGACATACCATAGCCCTGTAACTTGAAAGGAAACAAAAGGCCACAATGAGATGTTTTATTTTAATCTATCCTGGTTCCTGGCCTTCTTTAATCTTCTCTTCAGTAGTTTATTCTGAGGGGAAATGGAAGGGAGTGGGAAGTGCTCTGCAGTGTTCCTGTTATAAATCTGAGGTCTGCTGTTTTTGCATTCGGTTTAGAGACCACCAGGAAAACTTGCTGACATTTTTATGTGCCACTGCAAACTGCCCGTGCATGCAACTAGCAAGCTAGAACCTAAACGCAGTGCTATGAGCCGGTAGCTGTGTGGGGATTGGAGCCAATAGCTCTTTACAGCTTGGATGTAATTAAGGACCGTTCAGAAACCCACTTGCCCATGCTAAAACTGTGATGTGTTGTCTTGCATTGCCACTTTCACTGTGGCATTGTTTTAGATGTACTTTCAGCAAGTGGTCTGAAACGAAGGTAAGTCTTTCCGTGCAAAACAAAGAAAAGAGGAAAAATAACTTACATCCTTGTGTCACAAACAGATAGGTAGACTTCTGCCGGCACTGCGTGTTGAGGGTGTGCACAGGGAGATGTGATCTGTGGAGGATCGGAGGAGCCGAGGCAGCAGCTGTCCCTAGCATAGATGCATTTATACTGGGAAACCTGTATTCGGTTACACCAGTGGAGCGCAGCATTGCCCATGCAGCTGCTTTATGCCCGGGCGGTGCTTGGAGAGGGTCTCAGAGTGGTGTTCCTCTCCCAGCAAAGATTGCCAGGGTAGACGCTGACAGATGAGAAGTGACAGCTCTTGCTGCAGCAGTTTGAAAAGTTGACATTGCAGCTTTCTACACCGTTCCTCAAGGCGAATGTTGTCCCCAAAGTTGTCCAATAGTGCAGAGCGTTTGCCTTGGTTCAGTATAGTCTGGCACCTGAACTTACAGCCCTCACCACAACCAAGTGTAAGCTAAGCTCCCAGAAATGCACTTATCATTTGCCTACAGAAAAATAGCTCATAGGCTCTTGTTTATCCTGCATCTCCTGCTGGTGTGGTCTGGTCTGGGGCATATTCTGGTCAGGCTGCAGGGCACATTCAGATCTTATTTATATCCAGCGCTCTGATTTAAGTCTGCACCATTTCACAGGTTGCACATCACATTTCAAACAGTTGCTAATTGCTTGAGCTTTTTGGAAGCACCTAAATCCCCCAAGTGCCTGTAGGTTTAAACAAATTGCCCTTAAAAATTARCATAAGAAGAGAAAAGGTCTATTAAATGCCATATGCTTTTTTAAATTGAATGCTACTGTGTTTAAAAAAAAAAAGTCCCTGAAATGAATCATCAAAAGAAAGACACATCAATTGCAAGAAAGTTTAATAAGCTGTTCTGTGTATTAAAATGAATCTCAAAGCCAATATTACATTGTGAAATCAATCATTCTTAATCCTTGCATCTTTTCGCAAATTTGCTGTGACTTTGGGGCCAAAACCAAATCTCATGCTTTCTCTGCTTAAGACACATGAAGTGCAGTCACAGGATTACACAGTGACTCAGCTCTAAACACGGGCCATTTGCTCATAGTCYTGTCCAGTGGCAAAAAAGCTGGATTAATAGCTGGGTCCTAGTTATCATAGGCTGCTAATATGACATTTAAGCAGACAGACAGAGACCCAAGTCAGTGAAACCCCTGCTGGTCTGGTAAGGCCAGCCCAGACACCTCTTTTTTAGTCAACAAAGAGCGGAGCCGGCCGAGAGTCGGAGAAGAGAAACGCGAGCTGCAGACAGATGTCAGGAAGCACCTGGGCGGGCGGCTGCAGGAAGGGCTCGCCAGGCTGAGCCGTTCGCGCAGCCGCGGCGAGCCGTGCCGCTTGCTGGTGATGCTCAAAATGACAGGGAGCAAGCCGGCACCTCCAGGGGAGGCTGGCTGGAGGAGGAGGCGGCCCTTTCCCTATTTTCCTACCCTTCCTACATAAAAACCTGCCTCTGGCAAAGCAGTGAATCCTTTGGAGCTGCTGCTTTTGCGGTGTGGAGGGCAGAAGTGTGGGTCGAAGGAGCACGGTGATGGGCACCAGGAGGGGATCCCCTGCCCAGTAGCCGCAGGATCCCTACGGGCCTGGTGGAGCCATCATTCCCCTCGCAGCAGGCATCCCGGCGGCAAAGGCAGCCACGCTGGGGGTCAGCAGGATGCTCAGAGCACAGGCTGGGTGGAGAAGAGGGCGAGGAGAGCATGCGAYGACATGGCCGTGGGACTCCATGGGCACGCTCTATCCCATACGCAAGCCAAAACTATGATGGATTGGCACAGCGCGATATGACAGCTTTTCATTGGAGAAACTGTTGTGAAGGTTGCTTAGCCTTTTTCATTAGGAAGCCTTGCTTTTAGAGATTACAGCTGAGCATTAAGTGCTCCCCCAGGCTGTGCCTTGGCAGGCAGCACCTAAACCCAAGGGGGATCCTCCGTCTTGAAATCCCTCCAGGTGCACCCAGCACCCACTAGCRCCTGCGGAGCCGCAGCAGAGCTCCCGGTGCAACGCGCACCCTTGCCCCCGCGGCTGCCGCTGCCTGCCTGCCTGTGAGCTCCTCGCCAGCAGTGTCTTTGCCCCCTTAAGGCTCTTCCGTTTGCCTGCCGATGCGCGCGGCCATGCCAGGGTGTGGGAATGGCGCGGTCCCTGCGGCTTCCCGCAGAGCCAGGGCCCAGAGCAGCTGGGAGCCGCCGCGCTCTCTGTGCGGAGGCGCTTTGCTCTCAGGACGCCCCTCTCTGTGCCCTCTCCATTCCCACGAGGCCGGCGAGCAGCCCAGGAGGCTCTGCTGGGCATGGGATGGGAGCGGGACAGCCCTTCCCTGCCCTTGCTGGAGGCCAGGCGAGGTACGAGGTGTTTCCACCTCTGCAGCGAGTGGGACGCCCTGCAGCACAGCTCCTGCTGCCCCTAGACAGTGCCGGCCGGTGGCGGCAGGGAGAAACCCTCCATGTCTCTGAACGGTGGCCCCGCGCTGCCGGGAAAGCCRCTGCACAGGAGGCCAGGAAGCGAGCGGCCCCGGAGGCTGAGCTCGCCGGCAGCCTCCCCTGCAAGCCCCCGCAGCTGCCCTCGCTCCCAGACAGCCCATCAGCCCCATCCTCGTGCTGTTCCGTGCCCGAGGAAGCGGCCGAAGCTGCCGCTGCCTTGCTGGTGAACAGAGGGAGGAGGGTGAGCGGCCCCCAACTGCTCTCCGCACTCGCACTGGAGAAAATGGACATGCATAATTTATTCTCCCCAGCTGCTGCTGCAGTGTAACTTTAATGCACGCCGATTTGGTTACCGGCAGGGCTGGCAGGGGCTGGCCCGCGCTGTTCGGAGCCGGCTGCAATCTCCGAGCGCCCTGAAGGTTAGAAAAGGGCACGGCCGTGCTGTCCCTGTCCCTGCAGCGCCCTGCGGGTACCATGTGCTCAGTCCTTCCTGATGGGATAATCTGAGGCTAAAGCCTGCGAGTACCAGATGGAGTTCAGGCCTGCTACTTCTGTTTGTGCTAATAACCCAGAATGTCATTAATTTATCTTTCTTGCATGCAYTGAGGATGCATTGAGGGTTGTTTTTTTTTAATATGTGGTCAGATGGTGACGTGCATACATTTTTCCTGAGATCCCTACAGAATTAGCCCAGTACATATTTGATCTTTCTCAGTTTACAAGCCAGCTCTCTAAGTCCAAGATATGAAAACTGAGTTACCATCTTAGCCAGCAGAATAGGAAGGGAAAAATTATTTTGCCTGTTTGGAAGTTTTCAGCCATCAACCCAACTTTCCAAACACGAAACCCCATAAAAGCATGATAACTAGGGTGAATAGCGCTGCTGAAGTCCTGCTGCTGTAAGCACCTGCTTAAAATTCAGCAGATGTTTTGTTGAATAAGCTCAAATTTAAGCATGTGCTTACATGCTTTGCTGAACGGGGATCTACCATGACCCCTTAGGGCCAAAGTTAACTAGAGGAAACAGCAATGAGTCAATACGGGTAGAGGGGAAGGAAAGAGCTGGCTCCCTCCCCCACCGCTTGCTCAATTTAAAGGGATGAGCCATGGGGCAATTCTAAAAATTGTTAGTTTARCAGGCACTCGGCTCTGCTTGTTTCCTCACAGGTTTCCCTACGTATTTTACTCTACTGACTTTGCTGTGCTAGCAAAAATGATGAGCTTTTTTACTAATCTTTTGATTTAGACCAGAAAGATGATGGGGTAAAGTCCGATGTGTAAGTCTGGGTTCACAGGAGGTTTTTGTCTGCCTTTAGTGATGTATTTTAGCAATGTCCAGTAGTTGTGTCTTGGAAGCCGTCTCCATCCCCCTTGATCTGCTTGCGCATSTATCCAGGGCCTCCCAGGACTGAGGTGACGGCCGCAGCCAAGTACGGTGCAAGGACTTGTTGACGCGTTTGAGCTGGGCGCTAGGCAAAAGCTGCCSGAGGATCTCAGGATCTCCCTGGTTCATGCAGGATCTGGCCTGCAACACACACAGGCAGTCAGGGAGTCGTCCCCAGTGTTTTAAGCAAATTCTGCACCTCAGAATTACAGAAATCTCCTTTCTTGCTAGGCTTGGAAGCGTGCTTTGGCTTGGCTTGGCTTTATCAGCAGGCTTTGGGTTTTGTATTTGTTTGGTTTTGCTGTGGGTTTATTTATTTTGAAGAAGGATGTTGCAGCTTTGCCTGGGGCGGTGTCTGCACTCTGGCTAGAGACGGGTGCCTGCCGCTTGCACCGGCGCGTGGGCACCCASTCCCGCACAGCCCCGCTGGGGAGCCACGCGCAGCAACCTCATCGGGAGAGGAGTGTGTACGCCCCAAGTGAGGCTGGTGCCTCCCGGCACTGCTGGCCGGGAGCGCTGGGAGGAGCAGGCAGCTGCTGGGGAGCTGCTCCATAAAAAATACCCCAAAGCTGCCTGCAGGGAGACGTCTGACTTGCACTTGGGGTTCAGTTTCACATCTAAATTCCCCAAAAGCTGGGCCAGAGGCAGTGCTTGGCCCCAGCTCCACGCTTCMCCTGCGGGTGATAGACTGCGTTGCTGCAGCTCTCGGCCTGCATCGTAGATTTGCTGCCGTCTCTCTGCCCCAGGAATGGAAAGGGGGGACTGGAGGGTGATTCCCTGCCTCCCGCAGCCTAGAAATGTTCCCAGTTGTCTCAGCAGCCAGGTCCGGCGGGGCCTGGACATCGCTGGCAACGAGGGAGTGAAGAGGAGGCTGTGCTGGAGAAAGGACTGGGGAAAGGTGCCGCTCTCCAAGTCACTATGCCTTGTGGCCTCCTTGCCAGGCCTYTTCCCAGCAATGTCCCCAAGCCCCTACCTGAGCGGTGGTAACTACACCGCTGTGCTCGCGGCTTTGCCTGAAAAGTGTCCGCCATCAAGAGGCGGAGGGAACCGGCAGACGAGCGCTGCGGTGCAACAAATCCGGCTCTTCTGCGAGCAGCAGAGATTGGTTTCACCCTCTGAGATCTTGAAAGTGGGAAGAAATCAATCCCTTCCCTTGTCTCCATTAATTTGAAGTGTTGGAGATTAATAATTAATTATTTGTGTTAGGTCCTAAAAAACCCTTGGTAAAGCAGATGCTCCACCTTGATGCTTCCCTCGGAGGAAGCCGTCCCCATTGCTACGTGCAGGAGGGACGCAGCAGCCCGGCCTCCAGCGAGGAGGGAGCCGCAGGCCCCGCGCCAAGGGGCTGCACCCCCCGTGGGCCCCGCGCCGAGGGGCTGCACCTCCCCGTGGGCCCTGCGCCAAGGGGCTGCACCCCCCGTGGGCCCCGCGCCGAGGGGCTGCACCTCCCCGTGGGCCCCACGCCGAGGGGCTGCACCCCCCGTGGGCCCCACGCCGAGGGGCTGCACCCCCCGTGGGCCCCGCGCCGAGGGGCTGCACCCCCCGTGGGCCCCGCGCCGAGGGGCTGCACCTCCCCATGGGCCCCGCGCCGAGGGGCTGCACCCCCCGTGGGCCCCGCGCCGAGGGGCTGCACCTCCCCGTGGGCCCCGCGCCGTGGTGGTCCCCTCGCCCGGGGCTCTGCCTCGGCCCGTCCTGCAGAGGGGCAGCGGCTGCCGGTCCGGGCCCCTTCTCCCCCGAGGCCGCGGTTCTGCCTCGACCCGCTGCCCCTTTGGGGTAACGGGCCTGGCGGGAGGACGGCGGCAGCAAAGGGGAAGTGGGCAGCCTTCCCCTGGGGCTTTCCGAGCACCGCGAGGCCGCCCAGTTCCCGCTTGGGCGCTCGCGTGGCCGCGGCCRTGGGCGGCCAGTGGGACCCCTGCCCCATCCTGCCGGGACGGAGCGGGTTCRAAGCCCGCCTAGTGCGTTTGCAGGGCAAGGGGGATGTGGCTGCAGGCTGCCTTGGACCACAGCGTCTCCTCTTAAGTAAACGTTTGGTTCCTGGGAATACCGAGTCGGTTAACGCCTCGGCCGCGTTGCCCGGTGCCGTGGCTGGGGCCGGGAGGTGGCGTTCCCCGCAGCGCCCCAAGCCGGAGGAGGGCCCGGGGCGGTGTGCTGGCGGCAGCGTGCCGGGGCGCCGCAGCCGATCCTCAGCCGAGGCCGTCGCCTCTCGTTGCAGATTCTGTGGAGAGCCTGTCGCATACCACCTCGTCCCCACAGCCCTCGCCGGCCGCCTCCACCCACGCCTCCCACGTCGCCGATCCCTCCTTCTCCGTCAACGGCGCCGCAGCCGATGCCTCCACCACGGAGGAGACCCCCAGCGAGTCGGAGTCGGTCTTCCTCCCCGATTACCTCTTCCTCTCCAACTGCGAGTCGGGCAAGCTGGGTCACACCAGGTAGGGCTGCGAGCCGCCCCGCGGGGTGCCACCAGGCCGTCGCACGGCAGACGTGCCAGCCGCTCCGGCAACGTCCCGGGATGCTGGCAGCAAGCTGGGTCTTCAACTCTGCGGCTCAGCGCAGGCGCCTGAGCCCAGCAGGGGGGCCATTAGCCCCATCCAATTTACTGGGGACTTTTCATGGCTGAGATTAGCAGTAGGGCATCGTGTTTTGGACCCAGCTTGCTCCTGAGCAGAGGCACCAACTGCGCAGTGAAAACGTCCAGGGAGCAGCGGCATCCCCAAGCCCCGGCCTGTTTGCCCCCAGCCCCCGGGCTTGTCTCGGTTGCTTGCTCGGGGAGGGGCAGGTTTTGGCCTGCAGTGTGCCTTTCGCTGTGTTGAATTGCTGCGTGGGTGAAGTCACAGCCAAGCGGTGCTTTTGCTCCTCCCCTTCCTTTTCTAAAAGTCCCTCTGGTTTTTAATTTGGGCTCCTGCAACATGACAAATGTCTCGCTTTATGAGAACGCAGCTTGGGAAGCCACATCTTCCCCTGTCCAGTAACAAGATTTGGAGAAATAGGTAGCTATTTTAACGTACGCTACGGTGTAGAGGCTGAAACTTGACTAGTGCTGCTGCAAGGACTCTTCCCTTTCCATATGCACGAGCAAGTGCAGAGGGCTCGGGCTTATCGCGGCTAACACAGAGAACGCAAACCCTCCAGGCTCGAGCCGGGGTGGGAGCATTGCTCGTCTGGTGTCCCTCTGAGATGGCACCGGAGCTGGGTGCAGCCACCGCTCCAGAGCCCAGCAGTGTCCCCGCGAGCAGGCGCCCTGGCAGCGGGCTCGAAAGCCAAGCACCGCTGCCACGCACGGTCGCACACGGAGTTCACGCAAGCGCCAGCGTCTGGACCCGCTGCGCAGCCCCTTGGCAGCCGAGCGGGGTCCGGCCGTGCCCTTCGCAGCTGCCATGGTTTGCACGGCGCCGCGGTGGGCCAGCCCTCTGCCAAGGGGCTCCTGGGGCGGTGCATTAAGACGGACACACCGACGCCTGCTCAATGACAGCTTTGCAGGAAGCAAGTGACATTAAGTGATCAGTGGACGTTTTCCAAATTGGGAGTGAAAAGAGGGCCATGGGAGCGGCTGCCGACTGGCTGAGGTGCTCCAACGGATCAGATCTCTCAGCAAGCCCCTGCACGAGGCAAGCTCATGTGCTGGCTGGCCACGGGGCGCCCATGGAGATCTCCCGCCGGGTGGGTTTATCGGAGCATGTGTTTGCTCAGTTGCAGTCACGAGAAAAGGAAAGGGCAGTATTTGATCTCTCTGTCTCCCATGCAGATGTGACAGCTGGTCGAACTCTGACAGATCGCTGGAGCAGACTTCATCGGATGACGTTTTTGTCGACTCCTTGCAGTCCCAGCCCTCCTTGTACCTTGTGCAGCCATCCAGTGCTGGCACCATCCACCAGGACGGGGCCCCCGTGGCAAACCATGGAGCCATCTCCAGGAGCATAGACATTAGCGGGCCACCCAGTGACTTTTCCTCCTCCTCTCCATTGCTGGGGACACCGCTAACACCAACTTTTCAGATTGACAAGAGCCAAAACGCGCTGTCCTATGGTATAACCAAGCTGGATGTGCTGTCCAACACGCCACCGCCCCGGCCGCCCAAGCCCACCCACTTCTCTGACAGGAGAGGGGAAGAGCCGGGTGGCGGGGTCCTCCACAACGGCCATGCGGGAATCTGCCGGGCCCAGGTCGCTTTAGTGCCAAGGAGAATCTCCTTGTCCAGTTTAGACAACGTCAGGAACTGGAAAGGTAAGCACGTTTCTGCAAGACAGCGAGGTATGCGTGGCGCGGGGGCCAGAGCTGCCACTTGAGCGTGGAGCAGATGCTCATCTGCTGCTGCATGCCCTCGTCTAAAATGTTCACCCCAGAGTTGCCCGAAGCCTGGCCACAGGCAGGCACCAGGTGTGGGGCAGGTCAGGAGAAATGCAGAGGCAAAGCTCTCTGCCTCCTGCTCGGCACTGACACTTATTTTTCCCATTTCTTTTTTAAGTCCTTATAGACCTTATAGTCAATGGGCCCTATTTTCATTCAGGCACCAGGTTTTTAGCTCCCACTGAAAATTGCTTACTCAAAGCTCTATTAACCATATGTGGAGACCTAGGTAAGAGCAGAGCTGCTATGAARTCAGCCGAGAATCACTGGGTGCCTCCACAGCCTCCCGCCTGCAAAAAAATACACCCCTCAAAGCATCCTCAAATGCTTGTTTCCGATTAGTTTGTGAGCAGGATTGAAACCTGTTCCTCAGTTATATTCAGCATCGGCTCCTGTAAATGCCCATCAGTGTGTAAACACAGGCAGCGATTTAGCTGTGATCTCTGCAGGGTGACTCATGACTTGTTAATTTGCAGTGCCCCCTCCTCCCCCAAAAAAGAAAGCAGCCAAAAAACAGCGAAACAAATGAGAAGCCAGCCAGCAAATCAGGCAGTGCCAGCTCGATTCCTGCAGGTCAAACCGTGAGCTTACACAGGAGAAATGCTTTCTTAGCTGTGCTGCTCTGCTGCATTTAGTCCTTCCTGTAGAAGAAGGATGTCTTTTCACATGTTTAGAGTCAAGAACTGGAAGCCAGAAAGACGCTGGCGATGGGATGTAATCTTAGATGAACCAGGGACTCTGTGTCCTTGAGCAAATTCTCCCCTGTCCTTGCATTTCATACAGGGCAGCTTGAAAACCAGCCACAGAGCAAGAGTCTCTGCTGCAAACCAAACTCTGCTCTGAGCTGAGGTGATTTCTTCACTTGTTCTTGAAACGCTGTTGTCTCACACAAAAATAACAGTCAAAAATCCACAACATCCCAGGTGTCAAAATCCAGCATACACAGTATGAGCAAGTTTTATTTAGTGGAACCACAGAACAGAGAGAAGCAGCTGAAACACCTAGCTGGAAATTATCAGATATTTTGCAGTGAAGTGCTATTTTTGATGAGGAGGAGAATGCAGGCATTTATAGTCAGTTTTAAAGACAAGCTGTCTTTAGATTCCTTCAGTTTGAATGACCACCAAGTGTTTTGGGGCTTTTAGGTCTTTCTCTTAAAACTCAAAGCTAAAAYATGGAGACCTTTGCCCAGCCTGTTTATCAGTGTACAAACAATTCTTGGAAGGTTTGTGGAGAAACACCCATCAGTGGAAACGGTATTCTTGACTATTGGTTCGGTTACTAGCTCCTGGAAAAACGCTGCTTTTGCTTCCAAGCATGTGCCACTTTAACACCACCTGCCACATTTGTGATGGTTAATGTTTCTCCATTCCAATTTATGCCAAAATATTTTTAAGAGGATTAAGTGCCCAAATGTCATGTTCTACTAAAGTGCTGCAAGGTTATCTCTGCCTGACAGGGGGCAGCAATGAATTAATAAGTGCCACTATTTTTTTTTCCTGCCCCAAGCATAGCTGAAACTATGTGCAACTTTAAAGTTTGAACTGAAAGGTGTTTAACACATAAGATATGAAAAAGAAACACAGAGAAAACAGCTGCTCCTCACTGGCT
Organism: Apteryx rowi; assembly: GCF_003343035.1. Lineage (NCBI taxonomy): Eukaryota > Metazoa > Chordata > Aves > Apterygiformes > Apterygidae > Apteryx > Apteryx rowi. The sequence goes on along the minus strand of NW_020451116.1, from coordinate 620,876 downwards.
CCTAGAGTAAGGCCACTGGAGTTATTAGTTCATTTTTCGACCTTGGCAACCTGTAAAAGCTGTACTGCTTTAGCCAACCTGGTCGAGGCAAGGGGTACAGCAGCTTCGCRGGGTCCCTGGCACGGCACCGCAGAGGCAGCGTGCGCTGATCCCCCTTGCGCRGAGGGGAACGAGCCATATCTGCACAAGGCACCTGGATCCTGGCATCACTGCGCCTGCCAGAGGGTTGTGCCTGAATGTCTTTTTGCTAAAATAATAAATAAATATAGCTGTCCCAGGACAGTGACTGTGTCTATTTCAACATACATATAAATACATATAAATATATTTGTGTGTGTGTGTGTGTGTGTGTGTATATATACCCACACTGAAAGTATTGCTTTGTTCTGGTTTAGCACTTCTGTTGTCTTTTACACTGATATCACCACAGAAAAGACCCCAGTAGGAGTGTAGGGGTTACAAGGTTTTCTCTGGCATTCCCAAGGAGAGGCTCTGTAGAACCACAAACAAGCCATTTTCTCCAAAGTAAAGCATTTTCCACAAAAGAAGGATGGTAATTTTAAGCATGGATACAAATATATATTTATGTATGTATGTATATATATGTGCATATATATATATWTTTTTTTATATATATGCATATGCATGTGTGTTGGAGTGAAGGTTGGTAGGTAGTCTGCTTTCCTCCCATTCCCCCGGTTCCTTTTTCCTATCCTACTTGAAAATAAACTGCAACGATCAACCACTATTCAGAGTAAAATACTTGCAGCATCTCCCACGGCTGGTCTTTCACGCCCTGAAAGCTGGTTTTCAATTTTTTTGCCTTTTGCTTCGAAAATAAATTTGACCTAGGCCAAGATGAAAGTCGGTCCGCAGAAGGGGGCAGTGTGACGAGGGACCTTCTCACCGGCTGTTTATTTCTGCCCAGCTGGAACTGCTTGCAAGACATGAGCATTTCCCAGTGGCAAGGAGGAGAATTCCTCCCCTGCCCTTACGTTCCCTCCCATGCCGGCTGTACGACAACATGCACTCCCCTAACACCCTGCATTTGAGGCTCCCAAATAGCTTTCAATAACCGATCAATCTTGCCTACAGCCCTTTGTGGTATAATTGCCTGAATTTGAGAGATGGGAAAACAGAGAGGGGTGTTCAGAGGTCCCGCAACTAGAACAGAAGCTGGATTCAAATTTTATGTCTGCTTAGCTGTTTGCTCTCCCCACTGTACCAGTCTTTCTCCCCAACTGCTCATGATTACAGGAAGCATAATTTACAGCAGGACTGTACATGAGCATGTTTCTTGGATTCATCATATTTAAAATGGATGTAATTGCTCTCGAAATGCTACTAAGTTGGTTCTGGTCTTAAGTTTCATTGGATTTCCTCATTTAGGATAAATAATAAGGAATTTGGGATCTTTATAAAGCTCTAATTATTTTAGAGCCATATGCTTTACTCAGTTATTTCCTTAAGGTTTCACTGCCTTATCAAATTTTTAATCACTGTTTTTGTATTGCAGCAGACATGGAAGGCAATTCTTTAAGAAGCCGGGATAAGAGGCTTAGCTTGAATTTGGTAAGTACTCTGCTTGCATACATTTAAACACTGGCACTTGATGAACTACAGAAAGTGATATCCAGGATCCTCTCCTGTGCTCAGCAAAAGAATAAAAAATGGAAGAAGCACTGGGATTTAAACTACGTTTGTGCTGCTTCTTGTCCATCTCAGTGCTCCAGCACAAGTAGCCCAGCCACTGCCTGAGGCCATGGCCCCATTTGGGCTCTTGCTGGGTCCCTCTCAGACCATCTCCCCGGGCAGGGAGACCTGGCAGGGCGTCGGGTGAAACAGCCTTCACAGCCGCAGGAAACCTTTGGGAGAGGAAGAGGGAGGTCACAGYGCAGAGCACCCTGATGGAGTCAGGTCCACCGCGGAGCAGGAAACCAGCAAGCTTGAGAAGGAAACTGTTGACCAAGAGCACCCAAGAAAACTGCTTATCTCTTGAAAAAAGGATCTAAAGGAGTCTAGCACTTCATGATCCTGATGGATACTTCCCCTTCAAGGCACATGAAATTCTCTGCTTTCAAAATCCCTGTGATTCAAGCATCTGTCAGTCCACAGCTTCGTGACTCAGCGTTGCACAGACATGGCTTATATGTAGCAGCGTTGCACAGTGTAGTCAGCCTCCTGCCTGGAGCCGCACACCCTGCCTTCTGTGTGGGAGATCCTTTGCTGCTTATATGTAAGCTCTGTGCAAGATGTATTTTTCTTACCCTTGAAAGCTTGCAAGGTTTGTATTCAACACTTCTCAATACTCAGCCAGTACTAACCTGCGTAAAATGAATTTCTAGTGTTTATTCCCAGCTATGAGAAGTAACTTGTGTGCCTGTGTCTCTGCTCTCTCAGCTTCCGCATTTGAAAAAATCTAGTTCATCAGATGTTCTCCTTTTAGATGTTTTTTGTATGAAGGGGCTTCCTTCGTTTTATAGGTCAAAACTGCTGCTAGGAGAGGCAAGTGCAACCCTGCTGAAGTCAGAGGATTTAACCTACTTAAGTCACCAACAAATCTGGTCGTAGTTTCCAGCAGTGAGTTGCTAAGCTCAGAAGTGAACTTCCCAAAGCTGGCATAAGCATCTGAGCCCATGTGTTCGTCTCGTGTCGTTCCATCCTCTGCTTCTCGCAAAGTTCACGTCAGGACTCTCCTGGCCTGCGGCCCCGTTCAGCTCCATTGCCAGTTCATAGCACTGGCCGGGTTACAGGGGGTTAGCTATTGATTTACTGACCCGTTTCCCTTTCTTTTCCTTCCTACTTCTGAAGCCCTGTCGATTCTCCCCGCTCTATTCAACCGTGTCGGACAGCACGGAGGACAGCTACGTGCCCATGCGCCCCAGCACCTCGCCATCCTTCCCCGGCTCTGACTGCTCGCCCGATGGCTACATTCCCATGAGCCCAGGCTCAGCCACATTTACCTTTCCTGTCGTCAGCACTGAAAAACTCACCAGCCCCCTGCCTGAGCTTCCCTCAGACCTGGAGCCCCCGCCAGTGAACCGAGACCTCAAGCCTCGTAGGAAATGTAAGGCCAGACCTAATGAGCAGTTGGAAGCCAAGGGGAACAGTGGTGACCTCCTTTGATAGTGTCCTTGGCATGTTGTAACATGTTTTCCACTCTAGAGAGGAGATTGAATTGCGGTGTAGTGGCTTTTAGTACTGTAATATAGTAGGCTAYGTCTGCAGGGTCATCTGCAAGCAGAGAAAGAGCGGCTGTGTCTACTTTTGTAGTCTGAGACCTTGTGTCTGCATTAGCGTGGTGCAGGGGTGTTCAAATTCACCCTGCCACTCGCCCTGCATATACACTGACTGCAGACAGCCAAACAGATAAAACCTCAGAGAGAGAGCAAAAAAAATCCTGCAACTGCACCGCCTGTGTACTGCTATCTCACCAGCTCCCTGATGTTCCAGGGACGGGATGTCCAAACACGTGAATCCTCAGACTTGATGTGTGGTCTCTTGGTTAAATCTCTGTTTGGTAGGTGCAGCTGTCTTGGTTTAATTAGGAATTTCCTGCAGATGCTTTTACTGGTGATAATTTTCTGCTCCCACTTCCCATGGCACCTCCAAAATCTCCGAGAGTCACACTGCCAAAGGATATGCTGGGGATGAAATTCAGCTTTGCAGAGGAGCTGTTGCCTAAGGCCAGCCTGTACTGAAGCTCTCTGGGCTACAGGGCTACAGAGAAATTGGCTCAGGAAATATTTCTGTGAGGTGGGGGCAGAAATTTAGACCACTGAGGGGGAAGCAAAGCAGGTTCAGGTCCTTTCTTAGAGGGTTTTGAGAAATGGGTGGAAAATGAGCGTTGATTGGTGAGGGGAATGATCTTCACCTCCATGTGTGGGACCTTTGGGTTTAGAGGACAGCCCAAAGCTCTGTCTTGACCTGTAGACCAAACTGGCTTCTCCTCTTGAAGGCAGCACTTGCAGATGAGATTTGAGGCAAGGACACAGTTCTCATGGCAGATTCTGCTCTCCTACTGCCCATTGCATTTTTTTCTGTTGTTTTAGGACAAACAAGGGACTTTGCTTTCCAGAACTGATAGAAGTGGACGTTTTTTACTGATTTCTCTCTTGATTATATCAATTGTGGTCTATGAAATACACTGTTTAGTTTCTTGCTGTTAATATAAAACTGTATTTTTCTAACAAATGGGTACTTTTCTTGAGCTTTTAATAAGTCCTTTTGTAAATTTAGTTCCTTTTGTATCTACTTGCAGCACGGCCTCCTCCACTGGACCTGAGAAACCTCTCCACAATCCGGGAGCATGCTGCCGTGACCAGGATGTGGACTGTGCCTTAGTAAGTCAACAAGAAACCTGCCATTCCAATCTTTTAAGCATTAACATTGTGACATGGAGTTAAAACTAACTTATCACATTCCACAAGAAATAGTTTCCTGGCAAAGTCCACAAACAAAAATTCCACAGGACTCTTTCCAGCATCTCCAAGGCTTTTGCTCTCTCTGAAAAGTAAGGATCCCTTTAAAGACAGACAGATTCAGTGTGTTCAGCATCATGTGGTGCTGTCAGGAGTGCTCTGTTTTGGATCTCTTGCAAATTAGGGTTTTCTCAAAATTCAGATAGTCTCTTTTGAAGGTTCCTTTTGAAAAGGCTGAAGCTAATCTGCATGGCTACTGTGGTGGCTAAAAGCTTCACATGCTTTCATTATTTTTTCAAAGTGATAGAGCCATGTTTTTTCCTGCAAACTTCTATAGCAAAGGAGAACTAGTTAAGATAAAGATTTGCTTAACTTGTAGACTGTGTTTCTATTCTGCCCTGCCACATGCAAAGTCAGGCTTGATCTGTTGTTCTGACCTTTTGCCACTGGAGACTAGTTGTGGGGTAAAACAAATGCTTTTGGTCCCAGAGCCCAGGTAATATTAAGAAACTAGTCCTGGGCTCCAAAGGCAGTGAAAGAATCAGCCCTGGGGCACTCGTGAGCCAGGAGGGCCGCGGGGAGCCAGCAGAGGAACCTCTCAGCTCCTGGGGAAAGTGTGACAGCAGAGCCCCTCCCGCAGAAATACGTGTGCAAAGCCAGAAATCCTCACAAACCTCCTGCCCTGTATCTGTGCCAAGCAGAGCCGTCCTCTCCCCCTCCCCAGGTATCCTTTGGCATGCAAAAGGGACCCGTCCTCTCCCCCTCCCCAGGTAGCCTTTGGCATGCAAAAGGGACCCAGATGTCAGGGACAGGCAATTCCTCTATCGCAGAGTCCTCTTCCAGCCCAACAGTCTGAAGCTGGTTAACCCCTTGGGCACTGGCTGCTGCGTGTTGCTTATTAGGAAAACCTGCTAGTCTGCCTCCCGAGCATCCCTGCTAGAGCGCCACGGTTAATTAATGCTGACACAGTACAGAGTCTTGAAGAATAACAAGCTCTGAGGGAGTTTGTATGTTTTACATTAGCAAAACTAAAAAAGAAGYATGCCCAGAACTAATAAAGCAAAAGGGATTACTATTCATTCTGCATGAAGTAACTATTTAATTTCTTAATAACTAACTCCACTGTGCCAGCCTGCAATAATTTACTCATGATATACTTCTGACAGCTGTGTTAGTGGAAGAAATTTCCTTGTAAAACGGCTGAGTTGCAGCCATCTCCACAGCACAGATAGCATGTGTTTATACTGTGTTCAAAGCCAGCCAAGTTCCTCCGCGTGCACCTCCAGTAGCTGATTAATTCATGTCAATCTCCAAAATGTGGATACCCGCACAACAGAGTAACTGCTCCTTCAGCACATATTACCCAAAGGAATGATGTCTGCCTCTGTTTGTGCCCTTGCTGGAGAATTGCTCCAATGGTTTATGCTTTCTGTCATGCCAGAGATGGCAAACTTTTATAACATCAAGAAAAGCCCAGAAAAAAACCAACCAAGACAGTCATAGGACTATAATGCACTTTCTTTAGAACTAACGAACATTTTTGGACATCCTCTCCATAAAGGCTGCAGCGTTAGTGTAAGTTTATTCACCATATGGACTGTGTCAGGCTTTGGCTTCATTTCAGAGCATCTGTAAGATGCTTCCTTAACCTCTCCTGTGTTTTTCTTCATAGCAATCGAATGAGCTTTATCTCACCAGAAAGAGACGGTATTAATTCAGCAAGAATATTTGCCAATTCAGTTTCCGGAGAAGAGGAAGAAAGTTACATTCATATGGTAATCTTCATTTTCACACAGCCATCCTTTGCTTTCTTCTGCTCTGTCACACTGATGGAGAATGCAGAAGTTTGTTTTCTAAGAAAAAATGTTGAGGAGGTTTGTCCTTTGCCTTCTGTTTAAAAAAAAATGATGAAATGGTTTTAAACCAAAGACACTGGGTCCAATTTACAGAGAGATAAGGGAAGCCCTTCTTCTGCTCTGCAGAACTCAGCTGTTCGCCCACGAATGTTGCAGAGCAGTTCCAAGAGATCACAGGGATCAGCCATATTTACATGAGAACTCATTAAGGCAAAGGAAAATTAAATCTTTTCACCTTTTAAAAGTGTGCCCTGCAAAATCTCCTAGGAAATGACAGAAAGCCGTTAGTGCACTTCCTAAAGAAACACACCAAATATTGTGCAGAAACAGAACCCCCATTAAAGTCTCCTATTGCTTCTGCTTTGGCTGGTGGCACTAACCCCACTTCCCATCCCATGAAAGAAGAACATCTGGCTTTGTGGCTTCTTTTTCTTCATTCACTCTTTAGCCATGTCTTGCAAAAGACCACAATCTCAGTTTCTTTTGAATTTCAGGTGGAAATGGATCTCAAAACCCTTGATCTGCGTCAGTGTCTACAAATCTGGCTCCATAGCCAAAGCCCAATGGCAATGGCTGTGCAAGTGTATTGCAAAACTGATGACTGACCACAAACCATAGTTTCAAATTTTAACCCACACCTCTACTAGATTCCAGATCTGCTCACCAGGGTAGCTCCAGGTGTAACCACTCCCCATTTGATTTTCCAGTCAGTTAAAACCTTCTACATATTTGTGGTCATATGTGATCTTCCTGACACTAATATTCGCTTGATAGATATGAACAGAATTATCACCATTTCTTCAAATTCATAGAGGGCTGATGGCTTAGATGGCACCCACTGTAAATCTGAGCCTTCCAAGGGTTTGTTGTGGGAAGCTGGGCGCAAATCCCTCCTGATTTTATAAATCAGAATGAGAATTAGCCCACTTTGCTTGTTCTGCTATAATTACCAGGAGAATAAGGCTTCCTGAATTTCTTTGTACCATCCCACAACCAATTAGTGTTATCCTGTGGTTAGTCAATAAATATACCCTTGGCACAGAAAATTATGTGGGTGTTGACTTTCCTTATTTGCCTTCTGCCAGATGAGTCTAGCACCTCAGAGTGTAGTCTTTCCCTTTAGGATCATGGTTTAAGAGCAATAAAAGTTTCTCTTCTTTCCTGACAGGAACACAGACAGGCAACATCTCCATACAGTGGTGCTTTTCCATGGACAAGGAAATCTAACCTTGATTACTTAGCATTGGATTTTAATTCTGCTTCCCCATCCCCTGTACAGAAGGTATGAGTCATCTCTGAAAACCCATAGCCTCCTTTCTTTTTGTCTGCTGGGAGGAAAACATGACCGAGATTCAAACTCCGCTAGGTGCCCTAAGTAGGATGAAGCCGGTCATGTTTCCAGCTGATTGCATTCATAACAGGCTCAAGATTAACAACATAAAAGCACAATTAGAAGGGACGACAAGGTGTCATCATAGTGATGCCATCAGCATGAGCTCAGCAGAGGGCACGGGACTGCCCTGGGGTGTGCAGCGATAAGGGCTTGTGGGCAAGCTTGTTGGTGCTTGCAGGATCTCTGCATGCTCTTTCATTTTCATCGAGTCTCCACAAACCCTTTCCTGCTAGTTTCCCCCCTCCAAACCTGTCTGCAGTAGCAAGTTTATAGCCCATGATAAATTCACAGAGTAAAACTGTACCATCTCTTGTACCATGGCAAAATGTGCATCTTTATTCTTGCATCACCAAAAGCATTTCAGTTTCTTTAGCAACTCTGAGAAAATGCAATCCTTGTTCCAAAGAGTTTACAATCTGCCTGGGCACTGGGCAGGTAACTAATGCAACACTCCGCAAAGCAGAGAACTACTGTCCGTTTGGGCCATCATGGAAGTTTTGCATCCCGCATACCGTTTTCCCCGTCAGTTAATATTCTTGGAGGCAAGAGACTCCTAGGCCTCCTTTAATTTAAAGCCTCCCTTTGGTTAAAATGCTGGTAGGTTATCCCTACAGCAGGATCTTTTGGATGACAAGAGAATGATTATCTGTATGGAAATAGCCAGAACAGCATGTTTCCCTCTCTCACTGTGCTGGGCTGAGTGACAGGGTGACAGATGGATAATTATATCTAAAGCAGGCTGTAAAGCAATGCTTTTGTCAGTTGATGTCACTGTGAGCTTCAAGGTGAAGTGAAGCAACCAAAGAATAAGGGAAAGGGAAAACAGAAAATCAAGCCAAGTTCCACTAGCATCCCTTTTCATCCTGAAATGAATATATTGTTTTTTTCCCCTCTCTCCCACAGAAACCTTTTCTCTCTGAGGAGCAGAGAGTGGACTACGTCCAGGTAGATGAGCAGAAGACTCAAGCTTTACAGAACACTAAGCAGGAATGGACAGATGAGAGGCAATCTAAAGTTTAAAAGAGGAAGGTTTGGGATTTGGAGGATTTTCTTTTTGCACTGGAACCACAATGTTAATGAAGCAGMTATCACAGTAGAGTTCAAAGGCAGAGAGAGTTGTAAGATGCTTATGGTCTCTAGAGGAATTACATTTTTAACAGAAAACCTTTGATTTCAGCTGGAAATAGTATGTTGAATGAGTGAGTGGTTCACTGATGATTAAAGTAATGCATTACCCTTTTTACTGCCCTTACCGGTAAGCTACATGGTACCATTTTCTGGCATGATTTTGGGACAAGTCATACACTTAATGTTAACAAATCCACTACATGTTGCATTAATCTAGTTAGTCCTGCCTTCTCCCTCTGTTGTGTAATTCCTAGTTGCTAAAGCTATTTTTTGATATTCCTTCAAATACTGCAGGTGCTCAAACTGCTTATGGCAATGGGCATCTGACAGCTGTTGGTGACTAATCAACTAAGGGCTAAAATACTGAAACAATAAAAAGAACTTTTAAATATATAGTGCTTAAGTAAAGGGAATTTTGGAAAATAATTTTCCCCTGGGTTGAAAAGGTCTGACTCTGAACTGATGCTGTCAGAAACTCAAAATAGGACTATGCACCACTGGAACTGGAAAGCCTGGTCTCTGACCCTCCAGATGATGGTCGTCATATTAAGCTTCTTCTCCCCATTGCGGCTTTTACATGTTGCCTTTCCATCCAATTACTACTGATATTTTCTTCCTATCTTGAGGGGTGTCTTCAGCACAGCACAGCATAGCCACTCCTCTAGCAGGAGGCTGCAGACACACAGCTCTTGCCTGGCCAAAAAATAGAAAGGGAAGCTGTGAGCCTGTTTCTGCAAGTCTTGGGAGAACTGGCAAGGGATCAAGAATGCTTTCATCCGAACTGCAGAAGAAATGCAAGTGGAATTGCTGGTAGCAGTCGTCAGACCGATTGTTTCGTTAGACACACCCTGACGAGAGAGAGCATTAGGAAGCGCCACGCGGTCCGAAAGGCCGGCAGGCCTGCCAAAATACAACAACAACAATGCGCTTACGCAGCGTGAGGACCTCTGGGCTCAGGAAGTTTATCTACCTTGGGACTTGTTACAGGCGCTATCTCAGGATTGCATACGTGTATAGTTTATAACATATTTAACTTTAAAAGCCTGGCTGCAGTCTTTATTTTAAGGTGGCACACAGCTTCTCAAATAAAGGAAGTATGCAGCACCATCGCATTACCCCACACTGGATTTGATCTCGGAGCCTTTACTCATGCAAGTAAGTCCCACTAGCCATAAGAGGTCTATTCCTGTCAGCAAGGACAGAGAACCAGAATCTTTATGAGGGTTTTCCTCTCTGACAGGGCCAATTCACTGGCCTCCCTTCATGTGCCTGTGGCTACCACATTATACTACTGTAATTTAACACCCAAAAAATGTCAGTTTACCAAACTGAGGTCATCGAAGTGTCATCACAGAAATCGCTAAYATTTCAAGCTTCCTAGTTATCATATTTCATGCCTGCATTCTGTGTTGAGCCGTTGGGGCACTTTGGAAGGCTGAGGGACACAGCCAAGTCCGACGTCCTGCTACAAATGGCAGCTTAGTTAATAGAAACACCGTTTTTCTCCTACCTCAAGATAGCTGAAGTGCTTGCAAACCTTGCAGTTTCTTTAGAGCAAAAGCAAAGCTGGGAACCCGCAATGATCAGTCTCTTAGCTTCTCCTGCAAGAACAACAAACTTCACCGGCACCTTTATTGACTCTGGGGCAACTGCACACCCAACCCTGCAGGCATGAAGTGTCCTGGACTGGAGCTGCTAGGGAAAATGGGGGGCATATTGCAGAAAGTTGACTTGCCGTTTCGGCTTTCTCCTTCCCCCCCAAAAAAGCTCTAAAATGAAAGCTGATGTTCAGAAAAACTTTGAGAAGAATTCAGACTTTTTGGCAGAAATAATACCTGTTTGGTGTGAGATTTAGTTTGTTGAAACCCCAATTTTTTGTCCTAAAACTAATTTAGGAGAGCTCTGACCGCCTGTGCCCTGTGTCCAGTGTTGCAGCAGGGGAAGGGGGGTCAGGGAGAGGCAGGGGAGACGTGCACCTCCTCAGAAGTGGCACGGAGGTAGAAGCAGAAGAACTGTTGTTACAAAGACGCACAAGCTTTTGTCTCTCTGCTCAAAAGCATTGCATGCTTTTGGTGCATGCTGCAGTACTGAAAGAGTTAAAAGACCAGCTAAGAAGTGTATTACAGTATGGGACCACCATGCTCAAGAGCCCTGCAAAGCATAGAAAACCTCCACAAATTGCACTCTGCTCCTGCAGATCCCAATTGCACAGCGATGGCACGGGAGCCGCCAATTCAGATTGCAACAGCGTGCAAATCAGGTCATGTTTTACTGGAGTGTTTCTTTTCAAGCTGTCAGAATATCCTCTGAAATGGAAAAATACAACATTACTGAAGACAATTGACTCCCTTGCTATTCCAGTTTATTGTAAAAATATTTAAGCCTTCACAAACATGGCTACTGCATCATTCAGAAATTTAGAAAATGAAGATCTTTTCCAGTGGTTTTCTTTCCTAAGTGGACATGAACACGTAGGCTGGAGCTGACTCTCCTTAGATCAGAATAGACTCCCTTTAAATTTCTGTGTGTCTCATTCCTGGCCCTGGAGATATGTTATCTTGATCAAACACAGCTCAGTTGCATCTAACTTTCACTTTTTAACCAAAAACTAAGCTTGTTTCTTCGTTCTGATTTTTCATATAGGGTCCCTTTTTACCTGCTGCTCTAGGGCCTATGACATACATTCTCATGCACATGTAACGCCTGAAACAGGAGCAATTAAAAATTTTTTTAAGTAAAGCAGTCCTTCCCCAAGGCTTTTTTCTTATTCTTTTTTTTCACTTTTAGTCAAGTTCCACAATGCTCCAAACAGGGTAAAGGGGAGGAGGATGGTGTAGGGACAGCAAAAAAGTCAGATCTGCCGTGGTCACCCCATCATTAAAGATTTTGCCCCGAATGGAGCTGCTGTGGTACGTAACTGCCACACCTGCAGGCGCTAAGGTGGCAACCGCTGCGTCCCAGTGCCAGCGTCGTTGCAGCCTACTGGTGGGAGAGGAGGCGCGTTACAGAGCAAAACGGAGTCGGCGTTTAATTAACTTTGCTCCTAAATACTGATGGCCAAAGAGGAAAGAGAATCCGAAAGTGCCTGAAAATGCAGTGGCTTTGGACAGTGTCTTGTCTGCGAACGCGCCCCAGGTGGGGAGCCAGCCGGGCCCGCTCCCCGMACAGCGGCGTCCCTTTACTCCGGGGCTATCATTTTGCTGTTTGTAAGTAGTTGCTGAAGGATAGCAGAGCTGATGAGGAGGGAGGCCCTGCGTCTCTGCGCGCATGGGGCAGCCGGTGGCCCCTCGGCACCCTGGGGCGCGTGAGACGGAGGGCAGCACCGAGCAAGCAGGTCTGGTGCAATTGGAAACGTCGCTCAGCAGAGCTCTTGGACAGAGCTGGATCACACAAACACACTAAAGGGTTTCAGTCCTGGTGGAAAAATTAGGAAAAATCCAGGCAGGAGGCTTCACTGAGCAGCTGCGTTTCCCAAGCCGACGGGCCTAGCAGAGGAATGAGCCGAGCGCCAGCACTCAGGCGCTGGAGGGAGGAAGGTCAATGTGATATAGATCGCTTTTATTTAAATTGCCTGCCACCAGTGAGCACAAAGACTACCTGCGTCAAACGCCTGCTTTGAATTAATCCTAAAGAACCATAAATAAATTAATCTGATCTGAACTTCTTTTGTGAACAGAGCAGGATTTAAGTACTTGCTTGGAGTTACAGGGATTCTTAACTTCTGTACTCAATTAGGGGTTATTATGGCCATTTTCAGCAGCCTTTCAATGATCACTCATTTGAGCAAGGAGTAGCAGGATCCAGGACACTCTTATTTTTTGGACTGAACTATATTTTTCATTTCTTTATAGTACCTTTATTTCAGAAGACAGCATTAAATACCTGTCAGAAATGAACACTTTGCCTGAGAATGTCAACAGCCATTTAACTGGAGCCGGGTGTTTTCAGCCAGCTCACTTCTGCCAAGGGTAGGGCCTGCTCTCTTCAGTGTTGCTAATTACGGACTAGATGTAGATTTGGGAGTTGCATTCACTTTAAATGATTCAGTGGTTCAGTGATTCAAAGACCATCAGATGCTGTGATGAGAATGAAGCACAGGGCAATGCCTTTCCTTTGTGCCCCTGTTCTGCAAAAATTGCTCAGGTTAAAAAAAAAAAAAAAAAAAGCCACCAAAATAGCAGACTTATGCCATTTCAAAGCCAGAATATTTTTTGTTCAAATAAAAATAAAATTTGTTTTGTGCAAGTGAAGCATTATACTTTTTTGTATTTGTAAATCTGTGGGGAAGCATTAAACAGTCATCTCTGTTAAGAAGGAGTAAGTCATTGATAGAGGGGAGTGGCTCTCCCTTCCTGATGTTTCATTGTAATGTTTGTTGTATATATTTGCACATTAAGCTGTGTATCTTTTTTCTAATAAATTAATATAAAACATAGCTGTGATCTTTAATAATTTTGATAAGTCAAGATGCCCATAGGGAAACCTTTCTTCCACTTCCATTCTTCTTGTATTGCTTTTTCAGGTTTTTATCTATTAGACAGTGGCTTGTTCATATAAATTATTTGGATGCATGTTCTGCTTGCAAACAAATTGTACACACCTGCACCTCAGACAGGTCATCTGCGGTGACCCGAGGAGAGAGGAGGAGGAAGCTGGGAGCTGCTGGGTGGGATCGCAGCCCGCCGGCCACGTCCTTCCCAGGCTACAGGTAAGTCAGCAGCGCGGGGGAGGACGGGGCTGCACTTTACTGACCTAAGAAAACTGTGAACGTAGGTTTGTTAAGCACACGCTCGGGGCTTGTCTATAAAGATTGGTTGTTAGTTAGATTGGTTTAGCTGGATCCTTTGGATACAAGAATTGGTTGTAGTTTAGTCGAATCCTTTAATYGTCCTGTGCTGAGGAGCCTAGCTGCCATTAATGACGTTCCCACGTGCAGCGCGTTGGTGATACAGGCTCCTTTTAACATGCATGTCTGCTGCGACAGCACAGGGCAGCCCGCCAGCGCGAGCAGAGCAAACCTGCTAGCTCCCAGCAAGCGGGTAGTTTGGGAAATAGCTTATTTATTCCTTCAGGCGATCGTCATTTTTAGAGCTGTGTGCTTTGCAATCCTGGCTAGATGCCCGCGGTGCAGTGAGTAAAGGGACTGCGGTGCTTAGAGAGACCTCGAGGAAAGCTGGGCTGCACGTCTTACACGGATGCGCGTAATTTAGATAAACCTAGTCCTGGGGCTTGGTACCAGGCAACTGTGCAAAATTTTGTGATCGGTCTTGTAGGGGAGGGCTGGTGGGACAAATAAAGCCTGGCTGCTGCCTCCATCTCCCCAACACCCCTCTCCAGAGGAGACGGGTGCAGCCTGGGGTCCCTCCTCTGCTTAGCCAAATCATCCCCCGGGTGTGAAACACAAGCCCCTTTCCTCCCGGGTGCTGCTGTACATTGGTCAAAAAAGCAGCAATTCCTCACCACTCCTGGTGCTTTTTCCCGCTGTTAACTCTTTTGCTTAGGAGTGCAATTGCTTGGTCTTTTTTAACTGGAAATGGTCACATCAATAGAGCACTATCTGAAAAGAGGACGTCCCTTTGCAATCCCACCCACAGCAGGGGCTGCGTCAGTGCCGTGATAGGGGCCTCGGGCCCCAAGGCAATATCCAGCTTGGAGATCTCTCGCCAGGACACCTTCAAGAGCTTCAGCTGAGAGACCGGTGCTTTGGGCTGATTTTCAGGTGCAGTTAGAGGAGCAGTGACTTACCCGGGGCTGGTGGCAGGAGTGGAAATGCCCAGGTCTGGAGTCTCAGTCCTGTCCTTTAGCCGCCGATTAGGGCAGGCTGCRTGCTGTGGCGTGGCAGCTCCGAGGATCTGGGTTTCCCCATCACACAGCATCTAAGGCTACTCCTGYAGTTGTTCAGGGCAGACAGCGCAGGAGGACGTTGCTCTACCTGTTACACATGTATATAGGAGCGTGCTGGGTGTCAGTAGCACTGCAGCTAGAATTTAAACAAAAGGAAAGAAATCTGGCAGGGGCTTGGCCATCTGCCCCCGGGGAGCCGGGTACTGGGCCCTGCTGTAACGCGGCAGAGATCACAGAACAGCCCGACCTCTCATTTACTGTCCTGTGTTGTTTTACTTKGGTATTTGGTTTTCCTTTAACCTCTGATTATGGCATATCCTCACGTTTGCACAGTCCTGACTTGCCCCCTGTCCTGACAGCGCAGGGGATCTGGGTGCTTAGGAGAGCGCTGGCAAATCCATGCCGGCGTGAGCACCTGAGAAGTCCCTGCTCCGCCCGGGGGCTCCCCGGAGCGGTATAATGCTTAATGTGACTTGCAGGTATTTTCTTTGCATGCTGTTGTTGCAGTTCAGTTTGCTTTTTCGTTCAAAAATATTATTCAGTTCTTTGTCCGCAAGCTCAGCACCTTTGGTTATGCCGTTAGCTGGAGGTGTTGTTGTTGCTACTGTTGCTGGGGGCTTTTCTGGTTTGTTTTTTGTTTTCTTTTTTGCTTCCTTCCCCATATGAGCAGAGCGCGCCATGGGGAAGGCCTACTCTGCGTTTTTTCCCACAAGAGAAAACATGCAGATCCCTAATAGAAACGCGGCGGCCCTGCAGGCCACCCCGCGAAGCCCACCGCTCCGCAAAATGCTCCTGCTCCCTCTGTGAAGGCAAGGCGGCTTCGTAAAATTAAAATTAGATAAAGTTAGGTAAAATTTGTAAAAATTAAAGCTAGGACCAAGGAAAAGGCAGAAGATCAAAGGAAGGCAGCGCTGGTGGGTGTCTGCCAGCACTAGAGGGGAGGCCGGAAGGCAAACACGGCTTTCGGCTGCGGGATCAAAGTTCGGGGCGAGCTTTCAGAGCGACCTTTCGTACAGCCCCGCGGACGGCTGCCCCGCACAGAGACACCGGGTTGAGCAATATGGGGATTCATTCGCAAGTTCACAGGGGGCTTGGTGACTCTTTGGCCCCTCAGTTTCGTATTAGCACCGGGTCTGCGTGACGCAGCCCCGCGCCAGGCTCCTCTCGACCGTGGAGCCGGGCACGGGCACCTGCCGGCTCCTTCAGGTTATAGAGTACTTGTTTAAAAACACGGGCCAGTCCCCAGGGGCCGAACCTGCAAGTGAAGCTTCCCAAAAGGGTAACGGCTTCCCAGCAGAAAATGCATTTAGCTTTGGTGCCTGCCTTGCTCGCAAAGACAAGACCTTTAGCAGGGTGGAGGGCAAGTTGTTTATAGCTCAAAAATAAGAGATGCCGCTTCTGAAGCTCTTCTAAAAATAAAAAATGGAAGATTCATCGTTTCTTTGGTCTGACTTCCTCTGCAGTTAGTCAGAAATCTCCCGGAAAAGCTGCCGAAGGAAATCCTTCCCGTCCCGCGTGGTCAGCACGAGGCGGGTGAGCCGCAGATGGGCGGCGCGGGAGGCGCCCGGCAGTGAGAGAAGGGGCGATGCGGCAGGCGCAGCCGGCAAACAGCGAACCGGGGCAGGACATGTGGAGTAAGAGTGACAGGGGAACAAAATAAGGAGGGATTGCCACAGGCAGAGCTCCTCCAGAATCTGATCGTTACACAGAATGAAAATCTGGAATAACTGTAGTGATCTCAGTAAGTTTTTTCCAGGTTTATATATACCACAAAAGCACCTTGTATGATCCATTCGCCTCTTGGATTTTACTTTTCTCTAAACAGTTCTGATCATCTCAAATGGCATTTAATGCTCATTTAATAACCTTATTTATACTGCAGACTTGCCCTGTGGCCCTTCTAGCTGGTGATCGCACTGTTACTCCCTGCAGAGCTTCCAGCTGGGCTGGCTTGAAAAGCAGATGCGAGTTTGCTGTCTCCAGCCTCCCTGCATCAGGTTGGGGGAAAGGGAAAATTTCCTGTTACTTTATCAGGTATCGTAGCCTATACACTTGTGTTCAAAAAAGGGAGAAATCTCGGTGAAAGTGCTGCTCTTTCCCTCAGTAGTGTAATACTAAGCCGTCTAACTAGCTCTTGCTGCTTCTGTTGACCGCAGTTGTTCATATAAAAAGGCAGGGAGGAGGCAGAGCTGCTGGTCTGCACTGGGAGAAGGTGAGAAAAGAGAGATGTGCACTGGTTAGAGCAAAGAGGAGAACAGCTGGATCCAGATGGTTTCATTCCCATRGATGAGACACTCTGCATAGAAATGGTGTCTAGGAAAACTAGATTAATAACTCTGAAATTCATTTTATAGGCTAGTACAAAGTCTAGATCTGTTCTCATGATTTTTCTAGAAAAATATTATTTTATTCACAAAAGTGTATTTTTATTGCATTATTCTACAGCAGTGGCCAAAGCACGTCAGATGATAAGTAAGACAGCAAAGTTCATTAGCTTTTTGCATCAGCCTTAGGCTCTCCGGCTTGTGCTGCTCTGGACAAGGGATACACCGTATTTCAGGGTCACCTTCAGGGCCTTGGTAGCAGCCAAGACAGCAGGTCCCAGCCCACATCTGCAGTCCCCCAAACCGCTACAATACAAACAAGGAAAATGATCTTTACAGGCAGCGTCCCAGGCCTGGAAATGCCATATCTTAGTAGTCTACAAGCAGGAGCAGGAGCGGTTCATAGTCGGTGMGTCCTTACTGCTGTTATTTTTCATGCTGTGACTTTGCTCGCACCTCCCAGGGCACCAGCGGGTTCGCGGTGCTCGGCGGCGTGTGGGAGTTACGCGAGGCGCTTGTGCTCTTTAGCAGATGGCAAGTTCCCACTTTAGCTGGAATTCCTGTGCGAGCTCCTTTTGCTGCCTGAACCCGAGGGGAGACTGTCTCTAGCTGCTTGCATCTCCTCCCTCCAGCAGCACCCAGCTTAGGGGAACGCAACCTCCACCACCCAAAATTATTTTGGCCCAGAAACTTAAAAAGTGTGTTAATACCCAGCTGTCTTTCCAAAGGTTTAGAGCTGGTGCTTAGCTCTGTTCAGCTCCTGTGTGGCCTCACAGCTGTCAACGCAGAGAAAACAGGAAGGGGGAAAAAAAGGAAACTCTTTCTAATAAAAGAATGTGCTCAATGTTAGCAAATTGCCTACCAAAAAGTGCAATGGAGATCTTCTGGTGTCATGAGATCCCCCTTGTGCCATGCTTATTAAAAAAAAAAAAGAAAAAACTCAGGAAATATCACAAAATAAAAGCAATGGGGGGAGCTAATGCCAAGATCAGTCATGCCCCTACTTCACAGGTGATCTGCAAACGCATGCCTCAGGGTTTGTCAAGGCAAAGAAGAGGAACCACAGCAGTTGCCTCCTTACTGACCTTCCATTGCTACTTGTGAAACTTTTCTGGAGGAACTGGTAGATTTTTAGCTGTCATTTGGCGTCATTTTCATGGAACTCTCCAAAGAGATTGTTACAACTCATTGATAAAGAAATACATGCTATTTTTTTTAAAAAGTAAACAACATGCTTTTGCTACAGATAATATTTTGTCAAGGGATGATACTAAAAGTTGATAAAATTCAACAGTATTCCTCTTTCTTTTTTCCCCTGTTTTCTCAAGTGTCAAAGGCAGAGGGAAATGTAACCAGCAGTAGATCTTAAAGGCTAGATCAAAATGCAGGAGGGAAATACAGGACTTAAGCCCTCACATAAAAGTGATTAATCTGGGTTTCTTTTTTTGCAAAAAAAAAGAAAAGGAAAAAAAAAAGGTCAGCTCATCAGTAATGAAGTCAGACCAAGTGCTGTTCTGGCTGATGCTAAATGGACCCAGGAAGTTGCTGCCCCCAGTTGCCCACTCTTAACCCATTGCAACAACCTCTCCTGCATAGCTACGCCCCGAGCCGATCCCAGTAGAACGATCTAGTCCAACTCTTGGATTTACTAAAATAATCCAGAATTTTTGTTGTGTGTTATTTTTCTTTACCACCTGGTTAGACGCGTAGGAGAGCAGTCAACAAGTGGCTGAGGGTGGCCAGTAAGAGCAGGCCTGCTGCCAATCTCCATCGCCCACTTGCTTATTTTTCACTTAACCAACCTGGAAAACATTCCCATCCCTGAAGGGCTGCCCATGAAATAGTATGCCCTGAAAAAAAAACATTTTATATATAACCAGAGTTCCTATTTCAGCATCAGCTTTGCTGCCCAATGCCTGTTCCCGCTGTGTCTGAGGCAGTGTACACTATCAAAAATTGGGAAGCTGTGCACGTACCAGCACTTCTGCATGTTGACAGAATAAACAAGCTAGAAACAGGAAGAGAAAATGATTGTTTTCCCTGTCAGCTCTTCCAGCGCGGTGCTGACTTGCAGCAATACTAGGGGAGAAGTTGAGATGTGGACGCCATCGGTGATCCCATCTGGCTCCGATGGCGACGCTGCCAAAACCCAAAGTGGGGGGGTGTCTTCTGTTACAGCATCCTATGGGAGGAACAACAAATAGCTCTCTATTTCAGTATTATTTATTTTATTGCTACTAGAAATGTACTTTCCGGTGCTCTCAAAATCTTGCTTGTGATCCCCAAATGTTTGGGTTTAATGCTCCTTTAAAGCAAAGCTCAGCGTACAACCTCCTGCCTCCTGCTGTGCGAGTGCCGTCCTGCTGAAACCCCGGCGCCGCAGGTGGGAGCTCCCCTGCTCCCTGCCTGCCTTTCACAGACACCCGCGTTACCGCTTTAGCTGTTTCTTTGACAGGCTAATGTGCATTTTGGTTACAGAAATAGGTAGCTGGGCCACCTATGGTGATTTTGTTCTTGGTCAGTAGGTGTTAGTGATGGACTTCAGCCATATATGCTTAGATGCTGCCTATGGGATTAATTCCTGTAGCAATTGTTGGCTCTGGCTTGGCAGCAGTGGGTACCAAAATCCTCGTTTTTTGCCACTGGCTGTTGCGCTGGGATAGGAGCTGCGATGCAGCCCCAGGCGCTGTTCAGAATGAGCAATTAAAGTGCTGCAATTTGAACACAGACACATTGAGCAAGAGGCCRCTGCGCGCGTTTGAAGAGCTGCAAACAGGTTGGCCTTGGTGTAACCTCCTCACTTACAACGGGCCCCCGCGCCCAAGGAGATAACATGGTGAGCGGTATCTCGCTGTGCCCAGGCGCCGTGCAGCGGGCGCAGGGTGCTCCCCATCGGCTCCTCCTTGGGGAGCCTTTTTCTGTCTGATCTATGCAACGTTAACGTGCCAACACCCAGAGGCTTTCAGATGGACGGGCTGTGACCCATGTCACTGCGACCCACCACACGCCACCAGTTTCTGAGCCTGTTGGTCGCCCTCATTTTGCTGACTGAGCTATATTCTCCATAAATAAGCTTTTATATGTGATTCGTTTTTCCAGCCTACCCTTCTTCCTCTTCTTCTGGAGCTGTGGAGGTCCAGGAGCATCCCGGCACAAGGGCTCCCAGGAACATGACCAGTTTCAGATGCAAGAGGTTTCTTAGTCCCTATTCTTGCTATTCTTGCCACTTTTCCATTCTACCTTCTAAAACAGGCAGATAAATTTATATACTAATGCAGTTGTCTTCACCCTGTGGTGCATGGAGTCTTTGGACTATCTAAGCAAAGAAAGCACTCCTTGCTGGTGGCACAGGATAAGAGTATATCCCCTTCCTCCTGCTCCATATGGCTCAGGGGACCTCTTGGTCCCGTTGTATCCATCTCCTGGCCTGGTTTCCACCCCGTCTCTCTATACAGGGCACCTAAACCGTGCTTGGGCACGAACATCTGCAAAGGAGGAGCCCATCTCTGCCCAGCCCAGGAAAGCATCAGCTCTGCTTGGTCTCCCCGAGTGCCTCACCCTGAAAGATTGCAAACCGCTTCTGTGTGACGAGTGTGGAGCAGGAACTTAATTCATCAATAGGCAAGTGTGTGCGTGTTTGCATATTAAAAGCACAGACT
The DNA here is from genome assembly GCF_003343035.1 of Apteryx rowi. Classification (NCBI taxonomy): domain Eukaryota; kingdom Metazoa; phylum Chordata; class Aves; order Apterygiformes; family Apterygidae; genus Apteryx; species Apteryx rowi. Next base: position 600,251 of record NW_020451116.1, on the reverse strand, counting down.
TGCCTTTGGTCGGTGAAACTGCTGTCAGAATTTCCAAATTAGGGAAGCATTAGGGACTGTCAGTATTCAGCTTTATTTTTCACTGTTTAATCAAATAAACAGAAGAGGAACTCCTCTACCATGGAAAAACAGGAATTGTTATTGTGGCATGATGTTTCAGGAGTAAGGATGGTGAGAGGCACAGTACAAGGTGATACTGTTCAATGGGCGCAACCATACAGCTGGAGCAAACGGAAAATGGCTTTCAGCACCCAAAGGTGCTGCACATCTTGCGGGGATCTTTGCTCTAAAAAAGTTTCTGTCTAGTAGAAAAGAAACAGTTAAAGGATGTGATAGAAGAAGATGGTAAGAGGCACTGATACGTAACCTCTTAAAGAACACCTTGCAGAAAAGCAAATGGAGCCTCTCTCCCGAGCGCTGGCCCTGAAGCCCTGCCGTTGTTGGCTAATGAAGCTGTTGTTGCTCACTTTGGATTTTCTCCAGCGCAATCAAGCACAGGACCTGGCTTCCTGACTGCAGATCCACCCCGTGCTGTTATCAGCCCAGCCGCTTTACATGCCTGGAGGCACGTATTGCACGCTTGCCAGGGACCTCACTGCTTCTCCAGCGCACAACCCCTTTCGAAATATCCTCCTGGCCTTGCACAGCCGCAGCGCGGAGTGCTGGGGGCTTCACGGCACCTTCCTTGTGCCCTTGGTGCTCCTCTGTGCCTGGCTGAGCAGCAACAGCTACAGCAAAGCAGCCTTCCCTTGGGGGTGAAAAGCAGTATTTCTCCTCCGCATCATTTATGAGCCAGTTTTGTTCCTTTCTCATCCCTGGAAAGGGAATAGGGCCTATAAGATCATAGTCTTTATCCACCTCCTCCCCAGTAATTCTTCAACCCCCTGGCCACTTTAAACTGAACGTGATTGAGGAGCAAATGGCTGAAAAAAAAGTAAGTTCTTGCAAATTTTGTGGGAACAGATGATCAAGCTGAGAAGAGAGAGAGATAGCTAATGTCCCTGTCAAGAGAAAGGCAGCAGAACAAATTCAGCTCTGCGAAAGACTATAATGGGAGCCCGGGCCTTGTTAGACACCAGAAAATGCACTCTTTAGTCAAAGTTTCTCTCTCGTGTGGATTCTCTGGTGTTCAATAAAGTGTGAGCTCCCGTGAAGCTCTTCCGGTGGTTAGGACATGCATAACGTGTGGCTTTTCTGATGTTTCATAAGCAACGGAGTTGTGCTGCAACCTAAGGAGAATTCAGCTAAAAATCCCATAAATCACAAGACATAAACACATAGAAAGTTATTTATGACTTTATTTATTAGTTCTGTTGTTCATGGAGCTGCTTGCTAGCTCCAGAATTTTCCAAAAAATGGATGAAAGGAACAGAGGGAATTGCTGACTGTGGAAAGCTGGTGAACCAGCTGCCCACCAGCCTCGAGGTCCACGGAAACCTCGAGGGGAGATGGCAGAAACCCCGCGGCTGCCCAGGGAGAGGCCAGTCCTTTGGGTTAACTGCATGTTGTATAAAAATGTCTCCTGGGCCATTTTGTAGCTGCTGTGTTTCAGTGGCGTTGACTCAGTTCTTGCTGTATCAGCAATGCCAGGCAATTACATTAAGAATTTGCATTTTAAACACTCTYAGCTCTTTGCCAAGCAAACATTCATCATTTACGTCTACTTTTTTTCTTCCTTTTTGGTTCAACTTTTCAAAGGTTGGTAAGCACCTAGCAAAGCAGCGAGATGCCTCGAGGGTGTTTCAGAAGTGCCTTAGCTCATTCTTCTATGTCTTTTTTTGAAAGTCTAGATAAAAGATATGTGCTGGTTTGCCCTTATCTCCTAGTGAAACACTCAAGGAATTTTATATGTTTTCAGATGAAAGATTTTCATTTATGGACTTATGCAGCTTTGTCCTTATTAATTTTTGTTCCGCTAAATGTCTCAAAATTCTAGAAGTTTTTTTGTTTCTGTCAGGTTTTTTGGTACACAAATAAGGCCGACAAGACCGCAATTTCCAGGACTATTTTAAGCTGATTTTAATACAAGATTATTTTTTATTAGCAGTTTTATATGAATGTTTGCAAAAGCTACCCTGTTTTTTCCTTCCTCTGTTGTCATGGTGGCAGCTCCCACAACCCAATCAGTGCCCAAACATTAAACTCATCTCCCGTAAAGCAGGTATGCTGTTCTTCCTCGGGAGGTAAGAAAACATTTCAGATCCTCTTTGACCCACTGCAACGACATCATTTGTATAATTGCATTAGTCTGATGATTTTAGCTTTCTTGTTTCTCCAAGGTTAGTAAGCCTGTAGTTAAAACAAGCAGTGTTAGAGCATCAGAATGGCTGTCCTGGTCCTCACCAAGGTTCCTCCAAGCTTCGACTTTTACCTCTGGTTATGCTGGCAGTGACTCTCAGCATCAAAACTGCTCACATGCGCACACAGACACACAGACAGACACAGTTCTAGCAAATAACCAAGGCTCATTCCAGGAGAGTCCCAAAGCCAAAAGAGAGCTGTGGACCCCCTACCATTAAACCAAGACGAATCTTCAAGCCTAAATTTAGGAACCTGAATCTGCACGAGATTCCTCAGTCCGCTGCCTGCTTTTCAGAACTAAATTCATAAGGTAACAGACCAAACTGGACCAGGTTAAAATAATTCTGCTACACTGTTTACACTATGTTGTAGTATTTATTTTATTTTATCTTTTGAAAGACATTGAATTTTAAAGGCAAGGAGATAAGTCAAAGCAAGGTGACTTTCAGGAATCTTTGTTAAATGCTCAGCAACAAAAATCAGAACAGTTTCTTGACCAAATAGAAACTCTCTTAAAATAAGGCACTTCAGAAATAATACAGAAATCTTCTCCAATATGTCCTTATCAGCAGTAACACACCTTCAGGGAATAAGATTAATCTAACGGAAGGCACTACTAGATACTTGCTCAAAGCTGATGGTGCAGGGGCAGGCTGGCTTTCCGCCTACCAACACTTATGCAACTGTGGCATAACTCTAGATTTTTTTTGTTGCCTTTCCTTTCATTCTTTCTTTTCCTCTTTCTTTTGTCCCTTCTCTATATGGAGTCAGCAATTTAAAAGTTCAAACTTCAACAGTGATTTCAAAGGCAGAAGTTGGAGCATGCTGTGAGACAGAGCGCCTGGCTCTAGGCACAGATGAATGCCGGTTCTCCTTGCTGAGGCCTCTGTTTGTCAACAAGAGCGTTATGGAAGGAGGAAGCAGACGAAGTGTGACTTATCTTCATGTGACAGAAGATGAGAAAATGAATGTGTGGCTTATACTAATCATATGCTGTGGAGCACAGATTCCATGTTTCTGGAGCACTCTGAAAAAGGACTTAAAGGCACCACAGATTGTGTCTGATTTTGTACCCCTGCTTGGTACCAAAACAAACCTGATCACAACCCGGTGCCACTTTGCTGTCCTGGAAAAAAGGGCTTTATCCCAGCTCAATATAAGACCAGTCTGGTAGGGCTGAAGAAGTTTATAGGAACCCCCATCAAACCTCTGGGCAGAGCCGAATTTTCCCTTTGGCCTGCTGGACATTACTGGAGTGCGGAGCAGGCTATGGCAGTGGCATTACCTTTCTGTAAGAGCTCCCAACTCCTCTCAGCAGTGTTTCTTTACCCATGGAGACAGCGCCTTCCGTCATGCTTTTCACTGAAGGCAAGTTTTATCTTTCTGAGTGTTTGTTTGATTTTTGGAAGCAGCTTTCTTTTGGACTTCACAGAAATACGCTTATCTGAGATTTGGAAGCAGCTTTCTCATGGTTTTACAGAAATATACTTCTCTGAGGTTTTTCTCATGCCACTCCCAGCCCCACACCATTTTGGTATTGGGCTGTCAAACATTCTCCTGTCATTCAGCTGGTTAGAATGAACCTGCRAGAATCTCTATTGCCTGCCATTGAGGAGTATGATGTGCCAGTCAAAGCAAGGACAGAATATAGAGGGCCAAAATCCAGCTCTAGCTTCTCCCCTGTCCTTTATTCCAGGAACCACACCACACATTAAGCTACAAGGAGAAAATATAGTAACAAGATGCAGCTAAAGTTCATGAAATATTTTTACTGACAACTTTTTTGTTGCTTACCTGTTCCTTATGATGTTTAATATTAGTTGTTTCAGAGGAAAAAAATGGTTCATTTTTTAAGCATCATAAGCTTTTTAAGCATAACATGCATAGAGAGCTGTAGATATAATTTTTTCAAAGAGTAAATTTCCTCCGACCAATTTCTCTCTTGCTGTTTTCAGGCCAGATTTGTTTGCAGATCGGTATGTGTCAAGTAACTTTACTGATGTCAATGAAATATAGAGGTAAGTGGATTTATTCCAGATTTACACAAATGTAAGCAGTCTCCATTAAAAAGGATCTTTTATGATTTACTCCTCCAGCAAACTTTTCCATTCTCCTTCACCCATCTCTTTTATGATTCTTCTTTGTATGTCACCTCTTCCACAGAGAAAATAAGCTGTGAATTCCAGTCCTCAGCACTGATCTTCCTTTGAATCTTCACTTTTTCCTTGTTCCATTATTTTCATATTACATTTTTCTATTAAATTATACTTTTAAGGAATTGCTTAATCAGGCCTGTCTCTCCCTGCAATTCTCTCTGATCCTTCAGTAAAAAAAAGACAAACATAAAAATGAGTCTGAGTTTTCAGCCACACAGTTTCCACTGACAGACTCGTGATCTCATCTTTTAGCATTTTGCAATTATGCAAGATTTGGATGAATTTAGTCATACAGAGTCCCAGTTATGTAGCTAAAATTCCTATCCACATTTTACAATTCAGTCTTCAGAGGAAAATGAAGATTCATGTTCTCTAGCCTGTGAACAGCCCTCTAGGACCGTTCTGAGGTCGGGGGCAGAACGAAGGGGTGCTGTGCTCTTTGCATTTCTTGAACCTGAAGTGACTTTTCATGGTTTCACACACAGCAAGCTGACAATTAGCTTTTGCATCATCAATCCTCCTTCCTTCACAGCTGGTGGAATCAAGGGAAGACCTTTAAAACAGATTGCCTGATTATCGTAGCCATAAATCCAAGCTGGACAACAGCATGATTTTTTTTTCTTTCATGTCTCTGAACAGATAAAAATTGGTCAACTAGAAGGCTAAGGTTCTTAAAATTCATTTATACAATTTTTTTTAGACTTTTTAGAACATAATCATATCTCTATTTTCTGTCTGCCTGTTTCTCTCCTAGAAACCTAAGAGTCCATTAGCCAATTTCAGCAAAATCTAACAGTAGTAAAGATCACAAAGATATTCTGGTTTTGCAAATTTAATGGAATATAGGGAGCCAGAGGAAATGMCTATTAGTGTCTTTACAGAAAGAAAGGTTGCGGCAGGAACTCACCTCTTATCAGGTATCAGTGTGTTCAGAGAGGAAATCAACCTCAAAACACCAGTCGTAGTAACTAGGAAACCAGGCTTCACTACTGCTGCTGCTCACAGGATTACATGTTTCCTTCCCTTGAGGGGAGGAGTGGTAGCAAGAAGTTTTTCAGATATTTAACTGTCCCAGCTACAGAAGCTACTGTGTGAGAAGCAGCTTCTGCAGCCTTATAGTTGCACTTCAGTGGACAAGCCTTACGTCCGTCAGCAAAAACCTAACTGCATCAATTTAATTCTCTCAGACTTAAATTTGGAATAAACAAGTTTGATTCTAGGCAAGTTTTATACTTTGGAGATCAGAATCACACTATTTACAAAGAGTATTTAGTAGTGATTTTTATCTCACCTATGTCTACCAAAACAGCAGTTACCGTTAAGGCAGGTTCTGCAATACTTTGGATTCAATGCTGTTGAACAGATGGTATTTATTGACAAACCTACTTCTAAATTGTTTGCATTCTTGGGGCTGTAGGTGCTGCCAGACTGAAGCACATTCACTACTCATTACCAAAATATTCATTTTACTGGAAAACCATCTGTGTCATTCAGTTATGGCAAAATCCCAGAAAAGTCCCATTCTCTGCCACTACCACCTCCCCAACGCTATTTATATGCTAACAATGTCTGGCGTCTGTTTCCTGTCTCCTTTCTCCAAAAGCCCTAATCACTTGCCCTATAATAAACACTAGGCAGCATAATGAATGACCCAAGAAGTAAACTGAACATATCATTTCCAGTTTTTCATCCATAAAAATATGAACATAAGTCCATGGGTGCAGGAAGAATGGATAAGAAAAAAGATTTGCTAAAGAGCAAGCTAAACTGAATTGTAAAAGATGTGCTGTTTCCACATGAGAGGGGTAAAGAGAGAGAGAGAGGCAAGGAACACTATGAAAAAGTACCTCTTTGGTGTAAATGCAACAACTGCCAGCTACTTCACGTAAGATCTGCTGTCATTCTCCTGGCAGAACCACAGAAGCAAAAAAATGGGAGAGCAACAAGCTGGATTTTAGTCTGTATGCGCTCAAGTGACTGCTGGAGAAACACACAAAACCTCCGCCCACCTTGTGGCACTGCGGGAGTGAGGTGAGAGAGAAACGTCAGCCCTAACAAACATTGACCCTTCCTTATCTCCTTGAGACTAATCACGCATGTCACGTTAGGGAGCTGACAGAGAGGTGGGCAAGGTTTCATTCCAGCCCTCCTTTTAGTCGATGTACATACCTCCCAATTCAATTTCTATGCAACAATTTGTGTAGCTAATTGTGCATCTTTCATGGTGTCACAGCACAACCCTCTATAAATGCGTCTCTATTTAGGATGATGAATGCACCTTGTCACTCCACCCTAGTGCGTGGGAGCTTATAATTCCTTGCCCTTATCTGATTCTAAGGGTGTAGTGTTTCACTCAAACACTCTTACTAATGGGATAAAGTTTTGCATTATAGCAAAAATGTAGACTAGTACCTTAAGGTGAATAGATGATGGACCAGACTGGCTTGATTTCTTCCTCTTTTTATACCCTGTGCACCGACAAGAATTCCTTTTTTGCCCACAGGTCCTGGGAACTGTAGCATGAAAGAGGTGTTTAGTGGCAGAGAGGAACATCCCAAAGAAGTGCAGGGCTAAACTGACACCAGTTCCCTTCAAATTATTTTTAGTTACTTTTTCTTTATGAAGCACTTCCGTGTTATAGTAAGAATTTTTCTCACATAACTAAAAACCAATGCACTTGGAAGATAAGGTGTTCTGCAAGTAGCTGGTGTACTGTATATATATTGTGTTGCATAGCAGAATAACTTCAATGTCTAAAAGGCAGCAGTTTCTGACAGATGTTTCTTCTCATATGGGGGTATTTATAGAGATTCTTTCACAAGTGGTACTCTGATGTATATGCACTTTGAGCTAGTATCTCTGGTTTTCCTTCTGTCAGGACAGCAAGGACTTCTTGACCACACTATTTTCATAAAACTTGCAGGAAGTTTTCAGGATACTTTTCAGTATCCCAGCATAATTTGTTGGTTGGAGTAAGAATTACACAAGTACTCAATAAGCAATCATTAAAGAAGAGCTATTATGTAGCACTTCATGTGCATCTCTGCTCCACAAAAGCAGTGCTTTGGAAGCTGACTCTGTTAACCTGAAACAAGGTGCTTCTATAAAGCATTACATTCAGATGACCTAAATGCCATTAAATATCTGTCTATTTCCTACTGTCTGGCATTTAGATTCTATAGACTACATCCATTTTGTTATATTAGCCTGAGCATAAGTTCATGCCGAATGGCATGATCTTCAGTCAACCACATTGCGCATAGTATGGCTTGAATTTGGAGCAAGCTGATGGGCTGACTACAGAGAGAAACGTGAACTCATATTTGGGCCTGACCAGCAAATTCAGTAAAGACAGAGGCATTTATAGCCAATGGAAAACACTCAACTCAGGCACTTAAGTGAAATTTAGGCTTTCTGAAATAGAATGAAATAAGAAAGTCCCTGCTGGGGATGGAGAATAGCTGTTGTGCTTCAGCTCATACGCTCACATATTTCGAAAGAGCTTCCCTGTTTAGACAAGCCCTAAGAGATTTAGACATATTTATAATGCTTATTTAATCTTTCCATCTCCTCTTACTGTTTCAATGTCTCCTCAGGCTTTGAAGATTCAAGATTATTTTTTCCAGAAACAATAAGTCTTAAGGCAAAAATAAGGCAGCTAGAAATTGCCTGCTGCCAGCAGAGCTAAAGATGCCGCAACATTTTCTGGTACAGAAGTGTTCAATATTTTAATAGCAGTGACCATGTTTTAATGTATTTATGCCCTTAGGGTTATAGAAATCCTTCACTCAGAATATTCTCCACCCCAGATCACAGGACTGCTAATATTTCCACTGCACTGTCATGCTTTTCCATAGTATATGTTACTGTATACACATATTCAAGGATAAATTGATACCTGTCTTTAAGATAAAATCAGTTTTGAAGACACTCACTGAGAATGTAACACTTGAGGGAGAGGGAATGTCTATTCCTAAGTTTTCATGCAGGGTCTTGTACAATTGAACTTGTCCTCAGTGGAGCCTCAAGGCTTGACTGAAAAACAATTAATGATTCTTACAGTAACAGTGAAACTTCCTCATTGTCATTCAGGGAATACAGTCTTTGGAAATCATAATCCCAAAAGAATAACAATGTCACAACACCCATTTGGATGGATGCATGGAACAGCAGAGAATATAAGAAACAAACATTTACTTTACAGGATGGGGATGGGTGTCTATTCAGACTGGAATCATAAATTGAAATTATGACAGTTCTTCTGTATGTGCAATTTATAGTAATGCGGTATCATATTATTGATACAATTGGACTCTGTTTGATTGCAAAACCCACCTTTCCTCACTCTGCTAGATGATGAAAAAGGGAAATTTCCCATTTTGGCCTGGAAGCTCAAACTCACTTTCACTGAAGTCAAAGAGTGTATATAGTCACTGGTTGTCAATGTAATAGGCAGAGGAGCAAGTTCTAAGTAAGAAGGTTTCTTCAAAACTGCTTTTTCTGTTTCCTCCTATCCTTGTAAGAGCTGCCATTTGTGTGGATGAGAAGAAGAGAGAGCTTCCTGGAAAATATTTTTAAAATCAAAACCAGCTGACCCCTGTAAGTGAGCCAGATCCCGCAAACTGGACTCCTGAATTTCTGCTCCAGAACAGTTCTGCTAGCAAGAAGTCCCTGCTCATTTCTGTAGTTCTCTTTAAACCCCTGTCATATTTTTAGCCACCTAATGAGCTGGTATGAAAACAGCGAGCCTGGAAGGATCAGGGGAATTGCTAGTGAGTTACAGAGCCTATCATTTCCAAACTTGTTTGTTTAATTCTCCTCACAAGATATCATTAACATATGACTGGTAGTTGTTTGAAACATGTTGCTGGTAACGGTCCAGCTCTAACGGGCAGGTCTCCATATCACAGAAACCACTATCTCACTTGGCAAAAGTTGCAACTGCTTTCTTGTTTGCTCTCAGGAAAATGGCAAATGAGTGAATATATGTGTATAGTAAACTACCATTTCCCCCCCTCCCTTCTTGGGTTAGATCTGTCACCCAACTCCTGTCCTGCCTGGTTCTTTGCTGTAATTTTAAATAAACAAGACCCCTATCCTCAAAGCCAGGTCAATGTGGTTGTGGTTAAACAGGTTTTCAGATTCCCCGATACAATCTGTGCCCCGATAAAGAAGTTTCTTGTGAAGTTTTTCAATAGTCTAATATAGGAGTAGACAAACAACAGAATTACAGGGAGGAACTTAAGAAGAAATTTAATTTCCTCATTTGAACATGCAATGGATTCAACAAGGGAGGTTGCACTTATTCTTTTGATAGATGTTGCTTCTGAAAATAAAACACAAAGTCTGCAAGAGAAAAACAGTTTTCTGAGGCGCTTTTCTTCTTTTTCTGTAACCACCAAGAGACGCAGAAGGAGCCTTCCTACAACATACGGTAGTATCACAAGGTCCTTTTCCAGCTCTGCAATCCCACAGAAGCCAATGTTGCTACACAAGACTAAATAAGACTTGGTGCACAAAAATGAGCAATAAAACATCGCATTAGATCAGCTCTTCCATCACTTTGGCAGTGCATGACAGTGCTTGTACTCCTGGGGTACTTCTCGTACAACAGGAAACATAATGCTAGCAGACAAGCTTTTTTCTTTTTCTTTTAAATCCATCCAGAGAACAAAAAGCTGCTGATGGTGGAAAAGGGGCAAAGGAAGAAGTTAATGTTTTGTTCATGGAGAACAGGTTTGCAGCCCTTCAAAGCCCCCACAGGGGCTTCCTGCAACACTGTGAATAACCACTGCAGCCCTTCACCCTCGTGTGGCCGCGAGCACAACGTGGCTTGTCCACACCAGCCGGCGGCGCAGAGCCAAGACCCAAGGCGTGGCTCATCTCCGCGACCAAACTTTCTAGGTCTTTGGGGACTGCTTCTAATGTGGAGAACATGGAGGAGAGCCTTCAAAACCCAACAGGCTCCACAAAAACGCGTAGTGGACTTACAAAGGCTCGTTGCTGGTTCAGCAGCAGTTCACCGACCGACTATTTAAGGCCAAATAGTGCCTGAGAGCAGTCTTACATCCCAGCGGAGAAGGTGACGGTTAGCCCCAAAACGTGAGGGAGCCAACGGCCGCCTCGCGCGCCGGGGCGGGGCAGCGCCTGGGGCGGGGCGGGGCGGGGCGG